>NC_081412.1:598980281-599177781 GCF_030272615.1 Cryptomeria japonica | reverse complement strand
TTGGTAAGTTGTTGAAGATAGAGCTTTCCATCAAATTGCATATCAAAATGATATTCATCGGCAATTCACCCAAGTTTGTAAAGTTATTGGAACACTGATACATTATCATTGTGAAAGAGTTAGTTATAATAGTCTATTCATCTGCTAGTTGGATAAGCTGATTAAGTTGGTCAAAATGTCGAGGGGGAGAATAATGAGTTAATACAAATTAGTGTTTTACCCAAGACTCTCAATTTACTGATTGAATTTCAAAACAACTTATGAAGACCGATGAAGACATGACTATTCGTGGTTTGGCTAAGTTGGCAAGTTGGTTTACTTTCAAAAGATGTCTATGTACTTTCATGTCGCATATTTTCAAGGTTTGACTTATCCATCGATGAATTGTTGAGCTCCCTAAAGTCACCGAAAGTTAAATTCAATGATACCATCGACAAGTTACTTCTCTTTGCCAAACATCTGCGACAAAAAAATGCATTTAATTATGAAGCCACCAAAAGAGGAGGCACCATCGTGTTGAATATTGGCAAGTTGTGACACTCTCACAAATAATCAAAAAGGTGCTCAAGATGATTAAACTCTTCATGATGTTTTGGTGAGTTATTCATGATGACAAAAACATCGATGCCTCTTCATGGAGTTAGTTATTATAACTAATTATTGAACTCCATCCACACCGCTCAAATCAACATCATCTCATTGCATGCACACCGAGATGAGAGCTTCGAAATAGATTATGGACATCCATCAAAGTAGGCTGGCAAAGAGATTTTCACTCACATATTATAGCTAGAAATGCTACAGTAGATATGAATGCAAAATGAAGGAATCATAAACAACATTGGAATTGTTTTAAACAACGCCTCAAAGTGATGTCATCTCATGCAATGTAATGATTACAGTCTCTATGCAAAATAAGATTTGTTGAAAGCAATTTAGAAACTTGAGGCCAATGCAATCGATAGGAGCAAAGCCAAAGCACACAACTGTTGCCCGCATCCTACTTGCCTATGCAAGAATACGAGTTTTCAAATCAGTTATGGGTATTCATCAAAGCATCAAGGATAGAGGGATTTTGTGAAATGTTATGGTTGCAATTGCACTTGTATACGTGTATGTGTGGATGTGCTCTCTCGGTGCATGTAGATTTGGCATTAATATGAAGAGCCATCAAAAGAAATGTCGCCTTATGGAATGCAATCACATGATATACATGATAATTTTGTTGAGAAGGCTTCACATAATTTCAAGCAAATTCAGTTGGCAAGCGACAAAGCTAATTCCCCGAACTTTGTGCAACAATAGATGAAGCTTTGAAATAGGTTATGAAAATCCATCAAATTCTAATGGTCAAGAAGGCTCGAGGTTGACATTCATATGATGTGGAGGCATTTGGCAAAAGTATCATAGAAATGAAAACTCATGGAATGCAGTGGCTATAATCACATAATGAATTTGTTGGGAAGATTTAGAAACTTAAAAGAATATGTAACTTGCAAGTTTAAAGCCGTGTTCTACAACATAAGTCACCATCCTCCTTATGTGTACCAATGTAGAATCTTTGAAATGCAGCATTGACGTCCACCAAAACATAGTAGACAAAGATTCTTGTTAGATATTATAGTTGGAAATGCTTTGCGTAGATATGAAAACAAAGAGGAAAAGTGTAGACAATGGTCAATTTCAAGGAGGCAAAATACACGAAGATTAAAAACTACCTCGACAAGATGAATAATCTCATCTCCTCCAAAGTCATACAGTTTCAACTTGTTCTCTTGTTAAAGTGACTATGTCACTTATTGTAACTAAAGTTAGCTTTTCGGCTTGAGTTGTATATGTATGTATATGTATGTATATATATATGTATGCATATATATATACATGTACATACATGTACATGTATATACATGTACATGTATATATATATACATGTATAAATACATGTACATACATGTACATGTATAAATACATGTACATACATGTAAATGTATAAATACATGTACATGTACATGTATTACATGTACATGTATATACATGTATGTACATGATGTACATGTACATGTATATATACATGTATATATGTACATGTACATGTATATATGTACATGTACATGTATATATACATGTATATATATACATATACATGTATATACACATATATATATACATATACACATATACATATATGTATATATATATATACACACATGTACATATATGTATATATACACACATATACATATATGTATATCTATATACATATACATATACATATACATATACATATACGTATACATATATATGTATATATGTATATGTGTATATGTATATGTATATATATATGTATATATATACATATACATATATATATATACACATATACACATACATACATACATATATATATGTATATATGTATATATATATATGTATATATGTATATGTATATATACATATATACATATATACATATATGTATGTATACGTATACATATATGTGTACGTATACGTACATATGTGTATAGATACACACACATGAATATATATATATATATATATATATATACATATACATATACATATACATATACATATTGTTGGCATAACTGATGGAGATGATGATGAGAAAATGACCGGTAAAGTTGATATGATCAGGTATATGTTGTCATTGATGTCAACTTGTTTGACCGGATGCAAAACTAGCAGAGGAGAGAAGGAGAAGTTGTATCATGCATTGTGGTTAGAATTGATGGTTGCGGTTTAGAATATATGTTCATAATAGTGGCATTAGTCTATGATTGAAATCACATAAAGTTTGATGAACTGGAAAGCACATTTATAATTAACTGTTATGAACCCTGTGAAAAAGAATGAATACCGGTATCAGATCTTTAACCAGTAATGAATTAAGGTTTGATGGTGGATCTTATCATGATCATAACTTAGTGATGACTTGTCATAATTTGTGTGTAATGATAAGATGGTATTTGAGCGCACACAAGGATTAGATTTCTTGGGAAACAACAAAGTGCTTAGAAGAATGAAACAAGGGTTTGATTTCTTATCAAATTGATGTGCGGTGATCATTCAACAACGGAAATCATCTAGAAATTTGTTGTAATGATCTATAATGTATTTTGGTAGAGTGTTTTTCCGTGCTAAATGTAAATACATTGTATCTTGTTGATGTAATTAGGGTATGTAGCCACCCTAACTGAAAAGTGTATTTAGGGCTAGTTGGAGAAGAGATTTTCTGTCTGTGGTTTGAGAAGAAGGTATTGTCGAACCAGTTTGAAGTGTCTGCATGTTTGTAGCAGATTTATGTTGAAAAGGATCTGTACTAGCAAACAAAGAAGTGTTGTAATAAGATCATTTGTCTTGTTGTTCACTAACATTTACAACAATTTGAAATCCCTTAACTAGGTAGATCCTAAGAGGTCTAATATTGTAAATCCCTTCACCGAGCGGCTCATTAACTTGAGTTCAAAATCCTCTAATAAGGTTACTCTTAATAGGGTAGAGCTCCTAACAGGGCTAAGGCAAAATCCCTTGACCGAGTGACTCCTAATAGGGTCTTCTCTTAACCGGGCATATTGTAAGCTCTTAACTGGGCTAGGCCTTTAATCAGGCGCATTCTAAAAGAGTGCAAATACATATTATGGGTGCTAATTCCCACCGTGGTTTTCCCAGTTGAGTTTCCATATCAAAAATCTTTGTGCTCATGTGGTGGATGCATTGTTGATTTGTGCATTTGATATATTTACTTTGTTTGCATATTGATGAACACTTGAGTGAATGGTTTGCTAAATCAGCTTAGAAGATTGTTTGAGTAGTTACCAGTACAGTTTTGTGAAGTGTTGCAAATTTGTTTTATTATTGATTCACCCCCCTCTTAGTAATAACTGGATTCTCATAATAACAATTGGTATCAGAGCTCTAGGTCCTCTTTGTGCAGAAGCTTAACTGCTTGAGGTAAAGATCCAAGATGATGAAGAAGGAGGATACTACGTTCACAAAGGATAACTACAAAATCTAGAGCAACATAATGAAGATCTACATCAAAGGTATGGGGACACAGTTATGGTTAATTAGTACACACCTCTTGTTGGTACTTTGACTATAGATGAACTCAAGGAGTAGCAGGAGAATATTCAAGCATTGGAAGCCATTGTAAGTACTCTTTTTGATCCTGAGTATATTGATGTTCATGGTATAGAAATAGCTTATGAAGTTTGGGAAAAGTTGAAGTTGATTTAAGGTGGAGATGAGCATGTGCAAAAAGCTAAAGAAGAAAGTCTAAGAGGCAAGTTTGATGAAATGAGGATGATGGAAGGTGAGAACATCACCTAGTACAAACAAAGAATAAAAGAAGTAGTTGGAGGAATCAAAAGTGTTGGTGGAACCATAGGAGAAGACATAGTGGTAAGTAAAATGCTTAGAACCTTACTGTTTGCTTATGCTATTAGAGTATATGCTATCCAAGAATTGAGGTCAATCAACAAAGATAAAGTTACAGTTGATTCAATGATAGGAAATCTTACTGCTTTTGAATTGAATAGCTTTGACAATAGTGTACCTAAAGTAGAATCTGCTTTCAAAGCATCAATATTCAATGCATCGATAATAAAAAGGAAAGGATGTCTATCATAACCATGAATATAGGTCAAGTCATCACGGTGGTGGTAATGAAGAAGTGAATGATGAACATAACTTGATGGAAATTGAGGATTTATTGGAAAAGAAACTTCCTAGAGGCACCAGTAAGTACAAAGGAAAGCTTCCTCTTAAGTGCTTCTCATGTATCAAAATAGGACATATTGCTGCTAATTGTCCTAACAGTGATAAGAAAGAAAAGTTCAGAAAGTTTAAGGGAAAAGATAAGAAACAATGTTATGTTGTAATAGATGAGGGTGTTACCGATGAGGAATCAGATGATGAAGATAATGAGGAAATTGTTTTTGTAGCAGTTAAGGAAGATCTCTTTGACAAGAAAGTTGTAGTGTCCCATATTGACAGCAGTGATGAGTGGGTCATTTATAGTGGTTGCTCACACCACATGACCGGTGACAAGAACAAGTTCAATGTAGTACCCCTACTAGTTTGAACTCATTAGACTCATATTTTATTATTGGTTGTTTTCAGTGGATACAATTACCATGATATATTATTCAAATTTTTATAACATTATGCTTTATCTGGAGATGAGATGTATAATTTATTTGTAGTATTTCAGTACTTGTGATTTATGGCATTTTATGGATTATTGCTATGTACTGACATTTTACTTTACCTATGCAATTTGAAATTATATGTTGTGTGTTTGCGAGTGTATTGGATGCAAGGGGATGATTTTCCTTTACTCATTTCGGTGAGACATGGAACGTCGCGATTCTCCTTCATCGGTGTGTATGCCGTATTTTCTATATTGTATATACATGCATGTGTGGTTCGATGATGCAAGATATTGCAGGTACAAGTACCGGGTAGGTACGGGGTATCGTCTCCACCTGGCTTCACAGGTCTGAGCATGCCTTATATTTTCTGATGGAAGTGGAGGAGATAGTAGTTGACCCTATTTTACTTAGTTACACTCATGTGAGTGTCATCAGTTGGTCGTCTTGTTAGTTTGTTCGGTCTTCGTATTTTGTCATTTGATCTTTTTATGGGTAATTGCTTGAGATTTGTTTAATTTGAGTGTTTTAGTGGATTTAATTAATTAGTTAAGTTTATGGAATTATCTCATAATTGTATTAATTATGCATTGAGATTATAAATTTAGTTAATTAAAAGAAATTATTAAATTAAGTTGCAAGCTGCATGATATTAGAAATATATTTTTATTTAAATTTTAGTGGAAAAATAAATTACATTAATTATATTTATTGTTTTCGAGAATTTTAAATAAATAAAAGAATAAATAAATAAATGAATAAAAGAATTAATTGGAATTAAAGTATTGTTTTAATTCTTTATTTAGAAAAAGAATTAATTGGAATTAAAGTATTGTTTTAATTCTTTATTTAGAAAAAGAATTAATTGGAATTAAAGTATTGTTTTAATTCTTTATTTAGAAAATTAATTAAATTGGAATTAAAGTATTGTTTTAATTCTTTATTTAGAAAATTAATTAATTGGAATTAAAGTATTGCTTTAATTCTTTATTTAGAAAATTAATTAATTGCATGAGAAAAGAAAAGAAAAGAAAGAATAATGATTTTTAATTATTGCATGTTAGTTTATCTTTTGTATAAAATTAGAAAATAAAATAAAATTACTTTTATTCTAAATTTAGGTTTTTGAGAAAAAGCTATTCAACCTAGAATTTTAGTTTAAAAGGGGGAATATGTCATTATTTTAGACACACAGGAACAGGTCAGGAATTTAGGTGAAGAAATTTATTGGAAGCTTATTGAAAAAGTTAGGGCGCTTCTATAGATTTCTTCCAGGAAAGCTATACCAAGTTGGATGAATTCTGAGTTGTGGGTTTTTAGTAAATATTTCTATTTTTCTCTGATTGATGTGTGTTTGTTAAATTATTGTCGACTACAAACCCTCTTCTGATGAATTCGAGTTTTGTTTTGAAATCCATGCCTGACGTGTATTTCTAGTTTATAGGAAGAAAGTAATTTTGGAAAAATTAGGAAAATTATTATAGAAAATTCATCAAGATTTTATGATGCATGGAGAATTGCAAGATTTGGGAGGAATGGGATTCTTAGAGAAAATATTCCCTCCTGTTTGATTTTTGTTTCGATACTTGGCTATGGGAGTCCTTTTTAATATTTGTGTATCTATGTGAAATTATTTAGTTATTTTAGAAATAAATTTAATCATTAATTAAATTTATTGTGTTATTAAAAGTTATGGGAATTTGTTTTATTATATTATTTTGGAGAAATTATGTATTAATTAATTTTCCTTTTAATAAATTTGATTGGAAATAAATTTTGGTTGAAAATAGAATTTACTGGTTTTTAGGTTATTGTATGTTAAAAAAAATAAATTAAAAATAAATTAAAAAAAAATAAAAAATTAATTATAAACAAAAAAAATTAAATAAATAAAAAGAAAAAAAATTAAATTAATTAATAATAATAATAATAATATTAATATTATATATATGTATATAGTATTTTCTATGGTTTTAATTATGTTATTTTGGAAATGAAAGATATTTCAAAATTAAATCTTCTTTTTATTATATATTTTAATGTGATATAATTATATAATATTATGTTCGTAGAATATATATATTTATGTAATTATATTATATTATATTATTATATATAATTTTTAATTTTTAATTTAATTTAGATTATTGATATAATATAATCGGGTTTATTTGTAAATTAATCATGAACATATAATTAGGGGGTTAATTTTTATGTGATTTTATTTAACTTTATTGGACAAATGACAGATTAATTTCTTTGTATTAAAACAGTTGTATTTTCTTATTGTCTGGAAAATCTTTAATTGCAAGTTATTTATGCTTTTGACTATTTTAAGAAAAGATTGCCTATATTAGGATCTTGTGTAAATGGTGTTTGCAGTCAAGCTTAATTTCATCGCAATTCTGGTTGAGTTGTCATTGTGTCCTATGTTATTATTTCTCATTGGTCAGGTGTTGTTGTATAACCTTATTGATGTGAGCCATTGTGTGTGTTTGTCCAAATGGTCAATCTTGGGTTAGTGATTATGTATCCTTCACCTGTGCTTTGTCAGGATTGTTTATGGTTGTCTGTTTCATCATAGAGTTCTCGTAGAGAGAGACATTTCCTGTTAATGTTCTATGAGAGAGTGGCTTTCAAGCGGGGGTCATGCTCGAAGTGGATGACAGGATAACCCGTCGAAAGTTAGTTAAAAAGTGATAACATAATAATATATTGGGAGGGAGTAAGATAAATATTAATTAAGATAAGTGTACCTCGTGCATAGGTGAGTGCTTGTACAAGGCTCATAATGTTACGAGAAGGCCTGGAATGGCAAACTTACCACCTTGTCTTCATGAAAGGATTGGTAGGGTCCGCATGAGACTTAGTTAGAACTGGAGGCTCGGGAGAGGTTACCAGGAGAAACCCGAGTATGGGGGCCGAGACCTATGGAGGCTGTACCATGGTAACCATCAAGCTATGCGATGACACTCTCTTCTTAGAGTCACTAGTGTTTTGTGAGTTGTGTTTCATGGATGGTTGTAGAGTCTTGTAGTCCTTTTTGTACTTGTCTTACTTTGCTTGCTTGAGGGTTTTCTACTATCTCCTAGCACGATGGGGTGGTTCCATTTTGGGATCACATGGTCGGGTGGTAGTGCCACTTCCCATCGGATGTTCTGGATTGTATCTTCAGGCGAGGAAAGGCTTCGCTAGTGTTTCTTGGTTCGTGGTTCATGTACCAACTCTTGTTCGAGATCATTGTTCAGTTGAGACCTTGTGGTCATTGTATCAGACTTTTATGTAACCTTGATATTGTAACTTTGTAACCTGTGGTATTATTGGAAGCCATGTATTTATGGATATTGTAATATTATTATGTTAGTGAAATGAATGTTATTGTTTTGATCTTATGTTTAAATGGTTTATGGAAATTGGATACATTGGAATACTTTTATTTCTCTATTATGAAATTTGGATGTATGTGTAGTTTAAAACTTAAGTTTTCAATTTATCTAATTAAATGGATTAACTTTGGTGTTAATATAATCTACGAAATTAATCTTTGTTGGTTACCCTTAGGAAAACATATGGTAGACTTCCGCTGTGTTGTTAAACATGCAATGGTTTTAATTAGTGCACTTAGTCTTTAACAAAAAAATTTATTTCACCCTTTAGTTGCCTAGTTGTGTTGTTTTCCTTTAGGGTTCCTAGCGGGGCATTACAATTCAATGCATCGATAATAAAAAGGAAAGGATGTCTATCATAACCATGAATATAGGTCAAGTCATCATGGTGGTGGTAATGAAGAAGTGAATGATGAACATAACTTGATGGAAATTGAGGATTTATTGGAAAAGAAACTTCCTAGAGGCACCAGTAAGTACAAAGGAAAGCTTCCTCTTAAGTGCTTCTCATGTATCAAAATAGGACATATTGCTACTAATTGTCCTAACAGTGATAAGAAAGAAAAGTTCAGAAAGTTTAAGGGAAAAGATAAGAAACAATGTTATGTTGTAATAGATGAGGGTGTTACCGATGAGGAATCAGAGGATGAAGATAATGAGGAAATTGTTTTTGTAGCAGTTAAGGAAGATCTCTTTGACAAGAAAGTTGTAGTGTCCCATATTGATAGTAGTGATGAGTGGGTCATTTATAGTGGTTGCTCACACCACATGACTGGTGACAAGAACAAGTTCATCTCACTTGAAGAATTTGAAGGTGGAGTAGTGAGATTTGGTGACAATACACCATGCATGGTAAAAGGTAAAGGTTCAATCTCCTTAAATGGAAAAGGTAATGCTGATGATGTGTATTGGGTTGAAGGATTGAAGATTAACTTGTTGAGTGTTGGTCGGCTAAATGATAAAGGTTATCATCTTGAGTTCAAGAATGGAGTGTGCAAGATTTTGGGAAGAAAAGGAGAACTGATTGCTACTGGTAAACAGACAAAATGTAACTTATTTCATCTGAACACTAATGTTAACAATTGTTTGGTTGCAAAAGTTGAGGACAATTGGCTATGGCATAGAAAATTTTGTCATGTAAATTTTGATAATTTGGTCAAGGTCAGCAAGTCAAGTATGGTTAGAGGTATGCCACAACTAGTCAAACCAAACAATGTGATTTGTAAGGAGTGTCAGTTGGGTAAGATGACTACTTCCTCTTTCAAAAGCAAATCATTTTCTTCTAAAAATATTTTAGATTTGGTGCACACTAATTTATGTGGTCCTATGAGGACTAGGAGTTTTCAAGGTGATAAATATTTCATGATATTTACTGACAATTATTCAAGAATGATGTAGGTTACATTTTTGAAGAGGAAGTTTGATGCTTTCAGCAAGTTTAAGGACTATTTGCACCAAGGACACCACAACAGAATGGGATTGTAGAAAGGAGGACCCATACCATAGTAGAAGTAACAAGAAAAATGTTGATACAAGGGGATGTACCTAAAATGTTTTGGAGAGAAGTAGTTAGCATTGCAGTATACATAATGAACTAGATATTGGTCAAGAAAGGTAGTGACAAAACTCCCTATGAATTATGATATGGTCATACTCATAATATTAGTCATTTCAAAGTCTTTGGCAGCAGGTGTTACATAAAGAGAGACGAGTATACCAAAAAGTTTGATCCTAAAAGTGATGAAGGAACTTTCCTTGGTTACTCAACTAAGAGCAAAGCATTCAAGTGCTTTAACAAAAGAACCAAGAAGATTGTGGAAAGTGTTAATGTGAAAATTGATGAGTATTCTGACAAATCTATTGATACCAGCAAGACTTATGCAATAGATGAACATAAGCTAGTGATCATTGAACCGAAAGTTCAAAATGATGTTGAGAATAATAGTGTGGAGGATGTTGCTCAACCGATGGAAGAAGAAGAAGAAGAGGCTTCTACATCGGAACCGATTATACCTAGATATGTAAGGTTGAATCACTCTGCAGATCAGATAATTGGAGACATGAACATTGGAGTGCAAATTAAGAAGAAAGATTAGAGAAAGTGCTTGTCTGATTTCCACAATTGAACCTAAGATAGTGAGGGAAGCTCTCAAAGATGATGATTGGATAAAGGCTATGAAGGAGGAGCTTGATCAAATAAAGAAGAATAACACTTGGTCACTTGTCCCCAGACCAACTGATAAAAATGTGATTGGTACTAAGTGGGTGTTCATGAACAAATTGAATGAAGATGGTTAAGTGGTCAGGAACAAGGATATACTAGTTTGCAAAGGATATGCACACGAAGAAGGTGAGGATTATGGAGAAACCTTTGCACCGGTTGCTAGACTTGAAGGAGTAAGAATGCTACTTGCATTTGTATCATTCAAAGGATTCAAGGTATACCAAATGGATGTCAATTCTACATTTTTGAATGGAATTATAGAAGAAGAGGTTTATATTGAACAACCAGATGGGTTTGCATTGACAGAAGACAAGGACATGATGTGCAAACTTCATAAAGCTTTATATGCGTTAAAGCAAGCTCCAAGGGCATGGTATGAGAGACTCCATTCACACCTCATAAATATTGGATTTCAAAGAACCAGTGAGGACAACAACATTTACTTGAAGACAGAAGGAGACAAGTTATTGATTGTAGAAATGTTTGTAGATGATATCATATTTGGAGGAGATGATGACATGAGTTTAACTTTTGCAAAAGAAATGAAAAAGGAATTTGAAATGTCTTTGATAGGTGAAATCAAAATTTTCATTGGTTTGCAGGTCCAATAGATGAAGGGAGGAATCTTTATCAGTTAGTCCAAATATGTGAAGGAGGTATTGAAAACCTTTGGAATGGAAGACTCTAAACCGGTTGGAACCCCTATGGTTACTGGTTGTAGATTATACAAGGAAGATGATTCAGATCCAGTTGATGAAACTGAGTATAAATCAATGATTGGTAAACTACACTATGTTGTTCATAGCAGAGTGAACACTGCTCATGTAGTTGGTATAGTGGCTAGATTTCAGAAAAGTCCTTAAGAGATTCATATGGTGGCAGTGAAGAGAATTTTCAAATATTTTAGAGGAACTATTGATTATGGATTATGGCATCCATACAAAGGAAACTTCTTTTAGAAGGTGTTCACAAATGTTGATTGTGTCAATAATGTAGATGACTGGAAGAGCACAACTAGTGGTGCATTCTTTTTAGGAGGAAGACTGGTATCCTGGACTAGTAAGAAACAAAGTTGCATTTCTCAGTCTACAACAGAAGCAAAGTATGTGGTTGCATCTATGAATTGTACTCAAGCAATATGGATGAGACATGTATTAAAAGGATTCAAGGAGAATATGATAGAACCAATGGTCATATATTGTGATAATACAAACTTGCAATAAATATTTCAAAGAATCCTATATTGCATGCTAGAACAAAACATATTGAACTGAAGTATCATTATCTGAGAGAAAGAGTGCAGGTTAAGAAAATCAGGATGGATCATGTGTCAAGCAAGGAGAAGTTGGCAGACATCTTCACTAAACCATTGCCTAGAGAAACCTTTGAGTATCTCAGAGGCAAGCTAGGGGTTATACCCCTACAACAGGTCAACTAAGATGTTGTTGCAATATCAATCCAATGGACTAATTGAAGATCTTTCACTGTGGATTGATGAAAAAAGGGCTACTCCTCAGGGGGAGCAACAAAGATGAAGAAAACAATAGCAACAGAAGATGAATTTGACTCTTTGCACCTTTGGCATTGTTGTCAAAGGGGGATAAGAACAATGAAGAGTAGAAAGAGAAGAACTGATGAAGGGAGAAGAACAAGTGAAACATAATAGAAGAAGAAAAGAACAATACAACAATAATAACAGTTAGAGTTCCAATTTTGCATGGTGAGATTTTGGTGTTGCCATCAATGCCAAAGGGGCAGATTGTTGGCATAATTGATGGAGATGATGATGAGAAGGTGACCGATAAAGTTTATATGATCAGGTATATGTTGTCATTGATGTCAATTAGTTTGACCGGATGCAAAACTAGCAGAGGAGAGAAGAAGAAGTTGTATCATGCATTGCGGTTAGAATTGATGGTTGTGGTTCAAAATATATGTTCATAACATTGGCATGAGTCTGTGATTGAAATCGCATCAAGTTTGATGAATCAAAAAGCACATTTGTAATTGACTATTATGAATCCTGTGAAGAAGAATGAATATTGATATCAGATCTTTAACCGGTAATGATTTAAGGTTTGGTGGTGGATCTTATCATGATCATAACTTAGTGATGACGTGTCATAATTCGTGTGTAATGATAAGATGGTATTTGAGTGCGTAGAAGGATCAAATTTCTTGGGAAACAACAAAATGCTTAGAAGAATGAAACAAGGGTTTGATTGCTTATCAAATCGATGTGTGGTGATCATTCAATGACGGAAATCATCTAGCAATTTATTGTAATGATCTATAATGTATTTTGGTGGAGTGTTTTACCGCGCTAAATGTAAATTCATTATATCTTGTTGATGCAATTAGGGTTTGTAGCCACCCTAACTGAAAAGTGTATTTAGGACTAGTTGGAGAAGAGATTTTGTGTTGGTGGTTTGAGAAGAAGGTATTGCCGAACCAGTTTGAAGTGTCTGCATGTGTGTAGCAGAGTTGTGCTGAAAATGATCTGTACTAGCAAGCAAGGAAGTGTTGTAATCAGATGATTTGCCCTGTTGTTCCCTAACAGTTACAACAGTTTGAAATCTCTTAACCAGGTAGATCCTAACAGGTCTGATATTGTAAATCCCTTCACCGAGTGGCTCATTATCTTGAGTTTGAAATCCTATAATAAGGTTACTCTTAACAAGGTAGAGCTCCTAATAGGGCTGAGGCAAAATCCCTTGACTGGGTGACTCCTAACATGGTCTTCTCTTAACTGGGCATATTGTAAGCTCTTAAATGGGCTAGGCCTTTAATTGGATGCATTCCAAAAGAGTGCAAATATATAATGTGGGTGCTAAATCCCATCGTGGTTTTCCCAATTGAGTTTCCACGTCAAAAATATTTGTGTTTATGTGGTGGATGCATTGTTGATTTGTGCATTTGATATCTTTATTTTGTTTGCATATTGATGAACACTTGAGTGAATGGTTCGTTAAATCAGCTTAGAAGATTGTTTGAGTGGTTATCAGTATAGTTTTGTGAATTGTTGCAGATTTGTTTTATTACTGATTCACCTCCCGCTCTCAGTAATAACTGGATCCTCATAATAACACATATACATATACATATACATATACATATATATATACATATACATATACATATACATATACATATACATATACATACACAAACACACACATATATGTATGTATGTATGTATGTATGTACATATATATACATATACATCTCTCTCTCTCTCTCTCTCTCTCTATATATATATATATAATTTATATATTGGCCAACTTGCCTTTAAAAGAGGAGAGAAGAAACAATGAAGAGCTTAATCCATTTGCAATTTGTTTTTGAAATAAGCGTAACTATTTCTCATAACTTTGATGGCTACTTAATATGTGTTCAATCCATGTATTGTCACCGTGTGTATTTTGTCAATTTTGAGCAATGCTTGACTATTTTTTAAGTTGTGTTTGAGTTGTTGGCTTATGACCTTATCAATGAATGCATGCAATATTATGAATTTATTGATATGTTCATCAACCAACAATTTAGATGCAACTGAAACAATAGGCAGTCATTGCTTAACATTGGAAAAATGTACATATTTACGATAGATGAGTTGATTGGATTTTAAGTAGCCAAATATCAAAACTAGATGACATTTTTTTTATTCAACTGGTGTGGAGAACCATTGGGTGGGAATTGGGTTTCCACTAATTGAAGATTATTCATGGATGGAAATTCATTCTATAAGTAGGTAAGGAGTTGAAGTCCATTGCTTTTCAATGTGGTTGACAATTTTATGATAAAAAAATCCTCTATTCGAGAAGGCAGTAGGTTGTTTGTACCAGTTTACATTTATTTTGCATATGTATTCATTATTTCATTTTGATGTTGCTTTGTATTTGTGCCTTTAACAATTAAGGAATCTATGCTCGGTGAAGTACTAAATTGTTCTGCAATTTTATGTGGAGCTATATGTGATGTTCTATTTCAGTGGGAAGTATTTTGATTTTCTAACTCAATATCTGTTAAGTTGTATACAATGAACTTAAGCTACAAAGGGAGATATCATTTCTTGATATTTAGGTGAAGAGAAAAATCATTTTGCATAGAGCTACACCATGTTATAGTTTATGTTATAGTCACATTGAAGATAAAATCAATATCTTGAGCTGGCTACACTTTGGCCCTTATGTTAGCATTTGCCAAATGTTCCTACATTGCAGGTCTAGCTATCTTATAGATAATTTCATATCTATCTATATGCACACGCATGTGCACACACACACACACACACACACACACACACACACACACACATACACACATTCCCATTGTTGAATTATTACTCTAGATTTAGATTGACTTCACTCTGCCTTGTGAATTTCACTCTTTGATACATTTATTTTCAATTCATCCTTTGTTTTATGATTGGTTGTTCTATATATATTGTGTGTATTTTAACATACTATGTTGGTGCATACATATCTTTCCATACATATAACCATAGAGATATACATTCAAGTATGCACAATAATAAAACTATACACTATAGAAAACTATTCTATAAATACAAGGAGTTATAAACATAAGGATATAAATTCATGTTGAAATAGATATCCTTATGTCTATATATACATATTCAGTTGCCTTCTACTTTGTTTGTAGGATGAACAACCACAAATAGAGCTCACTACACATGCAATTCGTTCTATCAATTCTAGATATAAAGTCTCATCCTCGTTGCTTCAACTATTATCTTTTTAAAAAGTGATTGCTGATGAAAATGAGTCTGATCAATACATAATTGTTTTATCTGATAGTTTCCATATGCAATTGGGCATCCTTCCATGCAAGTACAATGATCTATTACAATCTGAAATATTGAAGATAGGTTCCATAGTGACACTAATACATTATGCCCATAGACTTGTTTGGGGTAAAAGGTAGCATTTTTTTTGTCTATTTCCTACTACTTGTCTTTCTTGTTCATGATTGGCTATGCACCATTCATAGGATGTTGAACATCTTTATTTTTTCTTGTAAAAGGATTATAATTGTATTCAATAGAGATGTCAAAATTGTAGATTATGTATTATTTGGCAAGCCTAGATATTTGTTTAAAGAACAAGAATAGCTAATGATGGATCAAGAGATCCCTCCTTCATCCAAACAGTCCCTAAAATTTGGATTGCACTTGCCCTCCACACAACATAAGAATCCTGAAAATATTAGCCCTATAAAAGGGTTGAAACCTTATCAAAATAATTGGATAATAAAAGGTCGTGTGACAAGTAAAAGAAAATTGCATCAATTCAATATGCACAAGGCCAATGGGCAAGTATTTAACTTTGATATTATAGATGATGAAAGTGAGAATTACCTATTTTAATGATATAACAAAGTTGCATTATGATAGAGTTGAGGTGGGTGCTTTTTATAATGTGTCAAAAGGCTTGGTAAAATAAGAAAACACAAAGTTCAATAAGTTAAACAACCGTTTAGAAAACACTTTAGATCGTGACTCAATTTTGAAATGGTGTGAGCTTGCAATTCCTGTTGCAGATAATAGTTCTCACTTTGCACCTAAAAATGAAATAAAAAACTATAGAAATAACACTTTAGTTGATTTTATTGGGTCTGTTGTTGCTATTGGTGACATTTCAATAGTCCATAGAAAAGATGGAAGTGAAGTCAGTCGAAGGATTGTCAAAATAAGTGATATGTTAACTTTTACTATTGATGTGAATTTGTAGGGTCTAACATGGCATACAATGGGTGATGAATTGAAAAACTTGTAGAGTTTGGAACACTTGTAGTCGTTGTTGTTTTTAATGTACATGTCAGTTACTTCAATGGAAAGGTTATTAATACAATGACAACAACAATGATTATATAATCCTACCATTGTTGAAGCAGAAACCCTACTAGCAAGAGGGCATATTCCTATTGATTTATTGTCATTGCCATCTACTCCTAGACAACTCAACACACCACATAGTAGAATGATAATTACAACAATTTTGGAACGTACTAGTGTTATTTTTGAAACTGTTGAAACCACTATCAATGCTATTATTAAATTTATTAAACCTAACAATTTTTGTTATCCACCCTGTCCTTTACAAATTAATGGTAAAGAATGCAAAAAAAAGTGTGTCGAAGAAAGTGATGATATGTGGTTCTATCTTGGATGCCAAGTTCAAGTCCATGAATGCCACTATAGGTACTTATTACAATTAAGACTTCATGACCATACAAGAAGTCTTTGGGCTACTGCTTTTGACGAAGCTACAACAAAATTGTTGCAAATTTCTGTGAAGGATCTTTACGTGCTACAATATGGCACTACTATAGAAAGAACACCTAAGAGTATCCTTGATTCAGTCATTTACTGTTATTATATCTTCACTCTCCTGGTGACAACTGAAACGTAAATTTCAGGTGAAAACTTAAAGCAACAGTTACAAGAGTTGCCAAAATTGATTTCAAGGATGAAAGCAAACTATTGATTACAAAGATTGGTCGATTGGTTGGGTCTGACAAATTGCATCCTTAATCAAGGATCATACTCAATCATTGCTTATTATATATATATATATTTTAATAAGTAAATAGCTGCATAGGGGCAACACCCTTGTATTAAACAAAAGGGAGGATACAAGGCCTGATTCAAAAAGAGTGGTAGGGGGAAAGAATTAGGAAGAAAACCCCTACCTTAGCTCAAGTCTAAGACAAGAATGGCCAGCCCTGAAGGCTAGAAGAGTACAAACATAAACCAACCTCTTATAGATACAGAGGTTTTAAGACAACATACAAACTCAAAAAGCAGAGAGACCGGAGGGCCTAGTAACAACCAGAGTTAAAGAGAGTCTTCGGAAGCATCATCTACTAGTGCATTAGCCTCATCAAGAACAATGGGACATTCCATGCCACAATTCGAATGAGTAGCTGATTTTGCCTTCTCCTGCGGGAGTTGGTAGTCGTTTGGGAACCACTCTTCAGCCAAACCAAAACCCCAGTCATTTCCATCCACCAGATCTCTATTCTCCAAAATCCCAAAGTCATTGATTCTCGCTATATCTTCATCATAGAGAAATTTTGCCCGCCAATCCGAAGTGAAACCGCTTTGTATGCCAGTTGCTTTAAACATGAAATCAATGTTCCTGGAGATACCAAGCCAGGTTGCTTGGAGAGACTCGAAATCCAGAGAATTAACAATCACAAGCTTCTTAACCTCCACTCCATTGCCTAATGACATATAATAATTTTGGGGTAGCGGAATTCTAAGATTGGCATCAATATTGTCCAATAAAACATCTATTTCCCCCAACAGGCGATGCTTAAACATCATTTGCGTTAACATTTTTGCTTTCTGCTTACTAGTGCCCATGTAAATTATCATTGCAAGAAAAAAGGTTGGGATATCAGCGTTGGCTCTATACCTGTGATACGCCCTGAGGAATTCCTTTCCTAGAATCCTCTTAACGCTGTGGAGAATGAGAGGATGTCGAGAGAAGAGGACCTCTTGCAGACGTCTATTCATGATTTTGCCCAGGAAAGCCATCTAGTGACAAGTAGCTTCAAGGAGGATTGGGGTCTCCATAGCAAATCGCCAAGAAAGAAAAGCAATTGTTTGATGGAAAGAATGGTATACCATTGTTAAATGGCGCGACATCAAACCAGAGAATATGGCACCCTACAAGCAATTCATACCCAATAAATATCCACACGCATGAGCTGCCAGTATCCACAAACCATCTGCGCCAGATCTCCTCAACTTGGTGACGACCGACTGTAAGCATTAAGTGATTAAACAAATCTTGAGAGAATCTAGTCATGACTAGATATTAAAGTACACTTATATTTAATTGCCCTGAGGCCAAAACCAACACTAATCAATGATGCCGACAAAGCATCACATCACGTTGGTAAGAAGAGACCATAACAGGTAAATAGGGAAAATGGTCGATCTCTCCATCAGAAACCATGACTGGGGGTAAAGCGGCTACTGGGAAGCAAAGCAACAATTTGCTCCACAGTCGGAGGCTATGGAATGAACCAGAGAGCGCACAACCATCAATAGACCCAACCAGAGAGTGTCCCCCTAAACAAAGAGCGAGGATAGCATGTCAACTGGTGGAACCAATGCCACATCACCAACCAGCCCCCAAAAACAACATCGGTGAATATTTAGGTGGGGTCATCTATGGCTATAGCCAATTTAGAAAGTCTATAAGCTTCACCATTACCTTCCCTATAGATGTGACTAACCCGAAATTCCTCAAAGGTAGCTAGTAGGGCCAAGATCAGTTGAAGCCATTGGTTAAGATGCCAACTAGGGTTGCTATTATAGCAGATTGCATTAATAACATTTAATGAGTCTCCCTCCAAATGAATTCTCTGCACCCCTAGCTCCTTCCCTAACTGAAGACCTCTGAAAGCCGCTCTAAATTTCGCTTCATTATTAGTGGCCACACCAATCTTTTCAGAGATTTCTTTTATACAGAGACCATTAGAGTCCCTCAAAATACAACCAACTCCACTTTGACCCGGATTTCCTGCAGACACACCATCAAAGTTTACCTTGCTCCACCCAACCTCTGGCGCATCCCATTTCACCCCCACTCTTGGATTGGTCTGATCCATTGGGGTACCTAGTTTGAAGATCAGAGGGATGAGGAGGTTTGGAAGAACCAACTTAATCTTACAATCCCAGTCCGTGAACAGATTTTTCTTTAATGATTTGGATTGGGCAGCCTCATTCAAGAGGTCAGTCAGGTGGTTCTCAATTTTCCCACAAAGAGACAATAGGCTCATTTCTTTGCCTTGGAAGATTCTACGGTTCCTTTCTTTCCAAATTTCCCAGATCAGAAGAGATGGGAGGATAAAAAGCAAATCAACAAAAACAACCTTACCTGCCGGTTTAGGCCATTGCAAAAACCAGTTATCCAGCCTTGCTGGGAAGGGGCCGAAGATTCACAGTTTAGCCATGAAATGCCACCAGCAGTGACTAGAGAATTTGCAGTGGAGAAGAAGATGATCCATAGTCTCTTCCTATTCCAAACATAAAGGACATCTACTGGGTCCATTGATACCCATTGACTGGAGCCTTTCTTGAGTCAAGATTTTTCTCTGACAAGCCAACCAGGCAAAGGAGCCCACTTTGGGAAGGAGATGTTGATGCTAAAAAAGATTAGAAGGCTAGTCTTGTTTGTTGATAGCCACTTCTTTCATTTTGTAACCAAAACATACTTTGTATTTACCATCGGAGGAATCACACCACCTAATAATGTCCTTATCAGGGGAAGGGAAAATAAACCTTTTGTTGAGAATGTCAGTAAACAGGTCCTCTTGATGCTGATCCAAGTCCATCTAATCCAAAGAGTTCCATTTCCATTTGGCAATACCATTTTCTTGGATCGGATAACCATAGTGATGCAGAGATCTTGTGCCTAGCTCTCCAATTCACCTTTACTCACCCCAACTCCTCTACTCACCCTTCTACTCAAGCTCCTCCAAGGTAACTTGTTAGGGTACACTCCTTAGATCTCCAAGGCCTAAAATATACTAGCTTGCCTCCTAGTTATATCCTCTTGAGGTTTCTTGTTGGTTTTGAACCAAATCTCTAATTTTGAGATTGTCTCCTACTAGGTTCCCAAAGCTCCAACTAGGCTCCAAAGACCTCCACCAAGGATCATCACTCTAAAAGGATGTTAAAAGGTTATGGTAATGTTGTGTAGGTATTTACAAGGTGATTTTATGCATTGAAAAGGTCTTCACCTTCCTCCCAAGCCCTAGGCTTTCAGCTTGCTTCTACTGGCTGCTATTAGGCCTAATTGACTAGCCCTTCTTGGACTATTTTTTGGTATTTCCCCCCAAAATTTCCTAACAACCCCAAGATATTTTTACATATTAAAATACCCATTTGGAAGTTAAACAAGATCACAAATTTTCCCATTTGGGTTTGTCGTACAACTAGGGTAACTGAAAAGAGCTATTTTTAAGGGGTTTAGGGCTTCCAAGTAGTTTCAGAAGATGTGCCCCAAATAATCTTGGATTATTTAAGTACACACATATAAATTTACAAAACACTATTGGTTGCTGGGGTATCACTTCTCCATGGCTCTGAAAATGAGCAATCTTTGCTGCCCTCACACACTAGCTACAAGCTTGTGTGTTATTCATCTCACCCATTCTCCTCCTCGTGGCCTGAAAAAACACAAAATGCCTACTCTAAAAAATATTTGCACATCCTAACCAAGCCATCCAATGGATTTAAACTTATTCCATTCATGGATGCTCAGGTAAAATGCATTTTTACAATCAAAACCTCAAATTTCAAGGGTTTGTGAGCAACTTTTACAAAAATAGTGATAACTTTTGATCCAAAGCACTTCAGACCTTCATATTATACTTTTTGGAAAGGTAAAACAAATTCCTAACTTCCTATTCTACTATGAGAACCGTACCATACCTTACAGGTTGTACAAAATCATAAATTCAAAGAAAAAATAGTCCAAACATGAGAAAAAGCATAGGAAACCCTTGGCAAATGAATTGAATGCAAACCAAAAGTTGATTAACCTATTATTGGAGATGATTAGAAGGTTTTATACACCATTTTAATTTGTTTTCAACCAACTTCCAATGCCATTTCCTTCATGGACAACTTTTGCCTAAAAATGCAAAAGTTGTCATGACCAATTTTTGACAACTTTTACCTATGAGTGCAAAAACACACTCCAAGGCTCTCAAGGCTTGAAAAATAATTCAAATGGCATCCCGCACTGAATTTACACCATTTCCAAAAATTCTAGCAAGTTTCCAGGCATCCACCTGGTACAAACCAAAAATTGACATTTTGACAACTTTTCAAGATAATGACAATTTTGGATCCTGAGCACAACAAACTGTGGACAACCAAACTATGGCTTCAAAAAGCATCATAGGATTTAGTCCACCTTATTACAACATAAAATAACTTGAAATCACACAAAAACTCTAAAATGTAATAAAAGACAACTTTGAGCTAGGTGCTCTGCACCATATTCCCCTGGGGTAAGGAACTCAAGTCCCTTGAGTTATCAGGTCTGCTAGTTGCACTCCATGATGAATTATGTTAGCTTCTGACATCCATGTAGCCTCTGAATCAAGTAGACCTGCCCACTTCATAAGATAATGTTTGTAGATGCCCTTTCTTATCTTCTTGATCACCTTGGTATCCAAGATGCTTTCCAACTGAACCAGTTGACTAACTGGCAATTCCTTCACCCAATCCTCTTCAGATTGCAATGTGGTATCCATTTGAGAGGTATGAGATTCTCCTTTATAGGGATACAAGTCACAAAGATTGAAAATAGGAGATATGGCCAAAGAAGGAGGTAGTTCAACCTCATAGGCATTTTGGCCAAACTTATGCACAATCTTGAGTGGCCCAATCTTCTTCATCATCAACTTGGTTGGCTATCCTTTTGGAAGTCTTTCCTTTATGAGATAAGACAAAACTAAGTCTCCAACCTTAAATTGCAAGTTCCTCCTTGATTGATTAGCTTGTTCCTTATATTTTTTTGATTTTTGTTGCAACGACTGCCACACTTTGTCATGAATTTCCTTAATACCTTCAGCAAAACTCTCTCCATGAGCACTCTTATGGGTAATTGTGTTGATATCACTAATTTATAAGACACCTCTAGGATGAATTCCATAAATAATTTCAAAAGGACTTTTGCCTGTGCTCTGGTTGACTAAATCACTGTATGCATACTCTGCTTGGCTGATCACCAAGTCCTAAGTTTGACCATGCTGCTTAGTGAGACACCTTAGGAGATTACCCAAGGACCTATTGACCACCTCAGTCTGACCATCTGATTATGGATGGTAGGCAGATGAAAATGAGAGTCTAGTACCCAACTTCTTCCATAAGGTTCTCCAGAAGTGACTCAAAAACTTAACATCCCTATCACTCACAATGCTAACTGGAAGTCCATGGATTATTACTATTTCTTTGAAGAAAAGACCTGCAATATAGGTGGCATCATTGGTACTCTTACAAGGGATTAAGTGAGCCATTTTGCTGAACCTATCTACCACTACATAAACACTATCAAATCCTCTTGGTGTTCTTGGTAAACCCAACACAAAGTTCATGCTCAAACATTCCCAAGGCCTTTGGGGTATGACTAAGGGTTGGTATAAACCTGCATTACTTGTTGATCCTTTTGCTCTCTGACATATGGCACATTTTTCAACAAATCTCCTTACTTTTGATTGCAACTTGGCCTAATAGTAGAATCGGTTAACTTGCTCCATTGTTTTATCATTGCCAAAATGACCTCCTAGACCCCCTTGATGTTTCTCTTGAATGATGTTTTGCCTCATAGAGCATTGGGGTATACAAAGGAGATGTCCTTTAAACAACAAACCTTCATGTATCATATACTTTGAGGAGGAAACATGAGAAGTGTTAGAAAAATTAGAACATGTCGCATATATATCAACAAAATCTTTGTCTTCTTTGTAGAGGTCTCTCAACTCCTCCAACCCCACACTGTGCAATTTAACCTCTTTTATGGTCATTGTAGACACTCAAAATTGTCATGTCTAATTAAATAAATATTTTATTTATTTAATTATATAAGCCTAATTCTTCTATTAATTAAATAAATCTTTATTTATTTAATTAATTCATTTATCCTCTTCTAGCCTTATTTCTCATTTAAATAAATACATTTATTTATTTAAATTATCCTTTTCCTAAATTAAATAAATATTTATTTATTTAATTGATCCCACTTCTTCTATTAATTAAATAAATCTTTATTTATTTAATTAATTCATTAGCCTTTTTCTACACATGACACATGTCATTCATCTCTTAATTCCTACACTACCTACCTCTTTCATTATTTTATTATTTCTTCTACCTACCCTCTAATCATAGCCGACCTCCTTTTACACCTTTCAATCTTATCCCTGCATTTCATATAGTGTCTTCTATTTAAGGAGATGCTTCCTTCATTATCAAACCCTAATGACCTAATCGACAATCTTGAAGACTTGGCTACACTACGATCCTACTTGCAACCACATTCCATTCTTTGTTGAGCTCTTGTGCACATAAAATCTGAGAGCAAATATATCAAGCAAGATCAATGGAGATAGGAAGAATGGAGATCAAAACCCTATTGGACATGTGATGGTATAATCTTTGTGATTTCATTTGATTTGCATTGTCTTAGGTAATCTTCATATGTTATGGTGGATCTTTGTTGTTGTTAGGCTAGGGTTTGGTGGTTGAATTCATTTAGCCTTTCAATCTTATTATGATTGTTATCCATTTTCACCATATACAGTCATGACTCTCCTATTGAGTGCATTAGAAAATGTATTTGAGGTGCCCTTCTTATGCTTTATAGTGAAGGTATAAGATTGCAGGTATTCTACCCACTTGAGGTGCTTCTGATTCAACTTCTCTTGTCCATTGAGAAAACTAAGGGTATGGTTGTTAGTATAGACCACAAACTCTTTGGGAAACAAGTAATGATGCCACTTCTTCAAGTCTTGCACCATGGCATACAACTCCAAGTCATACATAGAGTACTTTTGTTTTTCTTCATTCAACTTTTCAGAGAAAAAGGCTATGGGAAGACCCTCTTGACTCAAAACAGACCCTATTGCTCTTTGACTAGCATCACACTCAACTGTAAATAACTAATTGAAATCGGGTAACCTAAGGGTAGGTAACTCATCTATCTTCTTTTTCAACAACTCAAATCCCTTTTGGGCTTCCTCTGTCCACCTAAACTGACACTTGACTCCCCCTTTGATAGTATTGAGCACAGGAGCACACACATGACTAAAGTTTCTTGCAAACTTCCTATAAAAGGATGCTAACCCATGAAAACTCCTAACATCACTGATATTCTTTGGTGTAGGTCAACTAATGATCGCCTCAACCTTACTAGGATCTATTTTTAGACAACCTTGTGAAATGACAAAACCAAGATATACAAGTTTAGTCTTGAGAAACTCACACTTTTCAAGGTTGATTTTGAGTTGTGCCTTTTTTAGCTTCTTCACCATCTCCACATCCTTGAGATTTTCTTCTTTGGACCTGCTAAAAATTAGAATGTCATCAAGATATACAATCACAAATTTACCTATGAACTCAACCAAGACTTCATTCATGAGCCTTTGAAAGGTGCTAGGTGCATTGGTAAGGCCAAATTGCATGACCAACCACTCATAGAGGCCAACATTGGTCCTAAAGGATGTCTTCCATTCATCCCTCGGTCTGATTGTTATATGATGATAACCTGATTTTAAATCCACCTTTGTGAAGTAGCTTGCACCCCCAAGATTGTCCAACATGTCTTCTATCCTTGGCATAGGGAACTAGTACCTTATAGTGATCTTATTGATTGCTCTGGAATCTATACACATTCTCCATTTTACCCCTTTCTTGGTTACCAAGATAGTAGGTACAACACATGGAATCAAACTCTTTTTGATGAATCCTTTGTCCAAGAGCTCCCGCACTTGTTTGGCAATTTCTTCATTCTGACTAGGTGTCATTTTGTAGGCAGCCTTGTTAGGCAAACTTGCCCCTGGAATCAGGTCTATTTGGTGATTTACATCCCTCATTGGTGGTAAATAATCAGGTAGATCTTCTCCTATTACTTCTGTATATTTTTTGGGTAGACCTTTCACCTCTTGTGGCACTTCTTCCATTGGATCTGCCTTATCTTCTTCACTAGGTTTGAGCATAATAACATACCCTTGATCTCCTTCTTGTTTCATCACCTTAAGAAACTCTTTCCCACTCATCATCATCACACTTTATCCCACTTGTTTTTCCTCTTTTGGATTAGGTAATGGATCCATTTGATACCTCTTACCATTCTTGATAATGATATAGCTATTCTTTTCTCCATCATGCTGAGCCTTTACATCAAATTGCCATGGACGTCCCAATAGCAAATGACAAGCATCCATAGGAAATATATCACATAAAATCTTGTCCTTATACTCACCAATCTCATAGTCTACTCATGCTTGCTCATCAACTAAGACATGTTGGCCTCGGTTGAGCCATGACACCTTGTAGGGAGTGAGATGTGGCAACCTCTTTAACTTGAGTTTATCCACCATTTCAGTTGAAACTATATTCTCAGTTGAACCCGAGTCTACAATCACTATGCAAATCTTGCCTTGAGACTTACAAGTTGTTCTAAACAAACTCTTCCTTTGTGGTGGCTCTTGAGCTTGAGGAATCTTCAACAAAGACCTCCTTAGCATTAGACTTTCACCATCTATCACTGGGCCCGCCTTGCTGAGAGGGGAAGACACACTTTGATTGTCTTCTTCCTGCACTAATTGTGTTCTTCTCTCACCCATGTATGAGTGTGAAGAGCTAGTTGCTTTCTCTGGACACCTTCCCATTGTGTGGCCAACTTGATTACAATTGTAACATCTACCAGTGAAAACTGAATTTCCTCTTCCTGAGCTTCCAAATCTACCCTTAGAATTGTTTCTTCCTCTAAAGGATCTGCCACCTCTAAAATTTTGATTTTGTTCGCTCCTCCTCTTGATTTTGTCTTTTGCCCTTAATGCTAACTGAAAACACTTATGAATAGTATCAGGGGTAAGGATACTGATTTCATCTTGTATATTTTGTCCCAATCCATTCATGTATCTAGCCAATTTCTCCACCTTATTCTCATGCTTCTTGGCTCTGAGGCTTAGCTTATGGAATTCCTCTATGTAAGCATTAACATCTAGCTCCCTTTGTTTTAGATTTTGCAGTCTCTTATGAATTTGAACTTCATAATCTCTTGGAAGGAATTGTGCCTTAAGTCTGATCTTCATATGCTCCCATGAAGTTATCTTTTTTTTGCCTTCTTGTATCCTTTCTTCTTTCATCATATTCCACCAAACCAATGCTGATCCTCTCATTCTTGATTTGGCCACATTAACTCTTTTCTCTTCTGCTACCTCTTTGTAATCAAAATGATTATTGAGAGCTTCTATCCAATCTAGCAACTCTTCTCCATTGAGGTTTCCTCCATATGTGGGTAATCCATCTAGATTGTCCTTAGAAATGGATTTGACTGCATCTAGGAATAACTTTTCATCTTGAGGCATAGCTACTGCTGCTGGTTTTTCTCCATCTTCCACTTCTTCATCAGTCTCTTCACCCCATTCTGTCTTAACCTTTCCCTTCTCCTTCTTTGCCTCTCTGGTTCCTCTGCTTCCTTCTGTATCCTTCAATCCTTCTATCATCTTTGCCACCGTCTGCTAGATGGCTTCTAGAGTCATTGCCTTTGGAGGCATTGAAATTGCTTTTGATTCTTCACAATCTGACATACACCAAATCTTTCAAAGAATGGCTCTGATACCACTCTGATGCAGAGATCTTGTGCCTAGCTCTCCAATTCACCTTTGCTCACCCCAACTCCTCTACTCACCCTTTCTACTCAAGCTCCTCCAAGGTAACTTGTTAGGGTACACTCTTTAGACCTCCAAGACCTAAAATATACTGGCTTTCCTCCTAGGTATAGCCTCTTGAGGTTTCTTGTTGGTTTTGACCCAAATCTCTGATTTTGAGATGCTCTCCTACTAGGTTCCCAAAGCTCCAACTAGACTCCAAAGACCTCCACAAAGGATCTTCACTCTAAAAGGATGTTCAAAGGTTATGGTAATGTTGTGAAGGTATTTACAAGGTCATTTTATGCATTGACAAGGTCTGCACCTTCCTCCCAAGCCCTAGGATTTCAACTTGCTTCTACCGGCTACTATTAGGCCTTACTGACTAACCCTTCTTGGACTATTTTTTGGTCTTTTCCGCCAAAATTTCCTAACAAAACCTATATATTTTTACATATTAAGATACCCATTTGGAAGTTAAATAAGGTCACAAACTTTCCCATTTGGGTTTGTCGTACAACTAGGGTAACTGAAAAGAGCTATTTTTAAGGGGTTTAGGGCTTCCAAGCACTTTTGGAAGATGTGCTCCAAACTCTTCACCATTAAAAATAAAAAACCCAAAAAATATTGGATTATTTTAGTAAACCCATATAAATTTACAAAACACTATGGGTTGCTAGGGTATCACTTCTCCATGGCTCTGAAAATGAGTAATTGCTGCTGCCCTCACACACTAGCTACAAGCTTGTGTGTTATTCATCTCACCCATTCTCCTCCTTGTGTCCTAAAAAAACACAAAAAACCTACTCTAAAACTATTTATAGAGCCTACCCAATCCATCCAATGGATTTAAACTTGTGCCATTCATGGATGCTAAGGTAAAATGCATTTTTACAATCAAAACCCCAAATTTCAAGGGTTTGTGAGCAACTTTTACAAAAATAGTGATAACTTTTGATCCAGAGCACTTCATACCTTCATATTATACTTGTTGGAAAAATAAAACAAATTCCTAACTTCCTATGCTACTATGAGCACCATACCATACCGTACAGGTCGTAAAAAATCATAAATTCAAAGAAAAAACAGTCCAAACGTGAGAAAAAGCATAGGAAACCCTTGGCAAATGAATTGAATGCAAACCAAAAGTTGATTAACCTGTTATTAGAGATGCTTAGAATGTTTTATACACCATTTTAAGTTGGTTTCAACCAACTTCCAATGCCATTTCCTTCATGGACAACTTTTGCCTAAAAATGCAAAAGTTGTCATGACCAATTTTTGACAACTTTTACCTATGAGTGCAAAAAAACACTCCAAGGCTCTCAAGGCATGAAAAATAACTCAAATGGCATCCCAAAATGGATTTAAACCATTTACAAACATTCTAGCAAGTTTCCAGACATCCACCTGGTACAAACCAAAAATTGACATTTTGACAACTTTTCAGGATAATGACAATTTTGGATCCTGAGCACAACAAAACTGTGGACAACCAAACTATGGCTTCAAAAAGAATCATAGGATTTATTCCACCTTATTACAACATAAAATAACTTGAAATCACACAAAAACTCTAAAATGCAATAAAAGACAACTTTGAGCTAGGTGCTTTGCACCACATAGTCACAGATATTGTGCCCCCAAAGGCGACAAGATTCTGCCATAATAGGTTGCAGAGAGGGGTTGTGGCATAGGACAACTTCACCAAACCAAGAATCAAACCAAAAGGAGGCATCCGTGCCATTCCTGACATCCCAGGTAACCTGATCACTTATGATTTCCCTGCTGTCCATAATGAAATTCCAGATAGCCGAGCCTCTGGGAGAGTTGTTGATAGTTAGAATCCTTTTAGGCTCCAGGGAGTCCAGATATTTATGTTTCAAGAGCCTTACCCATTTTTTCTTCCCATCACTACAGATCTCCCAAACTAACTTAGCACCCATTGCTAAATTCATAATTGAGATTTGGCGAATGCCAGTACCTACTGCCTTTTTTGGTTGGCAGATCTTTTTCCAGGCAATCAAAGGGAATTTACCTTTGTCATCCGAACCATTCCAAAGGAAATTTCTCATTAGAGAAATCAATTCATCTTCAATTACCACCGATAATCTCAGGTAAGCCATGGAGAAAACCGGTAGCACTGAAAGAACCGATTTTATCATTGTAAGCTTTCCAACAGAGGATAACCACTTGCCTTTCCAAGATGCAAGTTTGGATTTGCACTTATCAATAAGATGCTTCTAGTAGTGAGATTTTTTGCTACCAATGAAGAGGGGAGTACCAAGAAACTTCCTAGGGAAGTTAGCGACTCTGAGATTAAGAATCCTTGATAATACAACTTGTAGGTTAAGCGGGGTGTTGACAAAAAACACTTCAGATTTATGCCAGTTGATTTTTTGCCCAAAAGCCAAACAATAATCATCAAGGCATGATTTAATAGTTCTAGCTTCCCTCCTACAAGCCGAACCAAACAAAATGGTGTCATCAGCAAATTGAAGATGAGTCATTTTTTCAACCCCTATTGCTACATTAACTCCAACCCAACGGTCATCTTGCTGAAGAGCTCTAATAGATCGACCTAGAGCTTCAACCATTATGATAAATAAAAATGGTGTTAATAGATCACCTTGTTTGATTCCTCTTGTCGAAGAGAAAAAACAATGGGATGAGCCATTAACTAGAACAAAGAATTTGGGGGAAGAGAGACACCTCGTGACCCAAGTGAGCCATTCCTTGCAGAAGCTAAATTTATTAAGAACATCAAATAAGAATGATAAATAATGATGAACAGTTAGTACCAAACTGGTACTGAGAGGGGGGGTGAATCAGTACAGGCAAAAAATTTCTTCCCTATTCAAATAGCAGAGACTGCACTAACCGGTAAGCAGCATTACTAATCTCAGTCAAGACACTATCGGTAAAACACAATGAGACTATGAAAAACACAAATCGGTAACACCCAGTTCAATTCAAGACCTAATACCTTATTACAACTTCACCCAAATGCTTAAGCAAGTAATACATCAAAAATACTTATGACCATTAAATCAACTTGCATTACAACTTAACATAAGACACTAAACCATCATATGAAAAGCATCACACATGACACACTGGTTTTTCACGTGGAAACCCAACTGGGAAAAACCACGGTGGGGATGAATACCCACAAGTTGTTCTTTGAACTCTTCTGAAGTCCACTCTGTTAGGAGCCTAGTTCGGTTAAAGACTTTTACAATAGGTTTTGCTAGGAACCAATCCTACTAGGGATCACCTGGTTAAGGGATGGCTAAATACCCAGTTAAAGGTTAGAACCTTGTTTAAGGTTACCTCGCAAGAGGATTTGAAGAACTCATTGAATTAAGTCACCCTGTTAAAGGATTTACACAAAAGCTGTTAAAGCTACCCGGTTAAGGGATTTTCCAACTGCTGAAATCATTAGAAGTCAATAGGTAAGACACTGATCTGATAACAACACACAATGCCAAGCCATATCCTCTTTAGCTCCTTTTCTCCTACAATCACACTCTACAGGTATCAACACATTTCTTCGGTCTGGCAAGAATCAAGTATCTCTTCACTTGGATACACATATAACATTTGCTAACAACTTCAAAATGAAAAACATCATCAACCTTATAGAAAACAGATAGGTGGGTAGCATAAACCCTAAACCCTAAACATTTAGGTTTATCAATTTAATCAGTTCAATCCTAACCATTAATCATACTGCATTGAATGCAACAGTCTTGAACAGATCTCAAGACGTTCTCCAACGTTCATTCTTTGCCGCTTCAGGAAGATGATAACCCATCACGCGCTCTTAACCATTTACAGAGACTTCGCACATTCCCGAGGTAGATAGGATCAATTTCCATGCAAGATCCTCAAGGAAATCCTTCACGTGCACAAGGCTAACATGGCAACACGATCTGATCTTCATTACAATGCTAACTCATCATAAGATTTCATCGGTTGAATCACACAGGCTTGGAATGCATCAACTGGAAACCCTGAAGCTGAGACTACCAACCGGTAGTCATGCCAAATGAAACCCCGATACAAAACTTCCCATATACCGGTTCTCATTCCAACATACTGGTTCACCTTGAACAAACATACCGCTTCACTTTTTCATATATGTACCGGTTCACATCATCATACTGGTTCTCTTGCCAGTTGCTTATATCAATATACCGGTTCATACTTTAGCCTATTGACATCAATGACAACATACAATATCATCATGTCATCAAGCTCTACACATATGCCAACAATCTCCCCCTTTGGTATTGATGGTAATATACAAATATATCTCTCTGCTTCATATCTTCTTCTCCCCAATACTGCACATATCTTCTCCACTTCACATCTTCTCCCCCTTTGACAACAATGCCAAAGTGGAGGCACAAACAACGATGTTCCACTATGCTGCTCCCCCTAAGGAGTAGCATCCTTCAACACACCAGTTTTGAAAAAGATTTGTCAATGCAATACCTGACTAATGTGGAGTACACACCTTTAGTTCACCTCTTGAAGGGGCAGCACCCCTAATTAACCTCTTAAATAGGTAAATGTAGCCTTCGGTAGAGGCTTGGTGAATATGTCTGCTAACTGCTCCTTACTGGAAATATGTTCCAATACAACCTCTTTGTTCTGAACCTTCTCCCTCAAGAAGTGATACTTAAGCTCGAAGTGCTTGGTTCTAGCATGCAAAACTAGATTCTTGGAAATATTAATTGCACTTGTGTTGTCACAGAATATACTTACCTATTCAGATACTGAAATTTTGAAGCCACTTAATACATGCTTCATCCAAATTGTTTGGGTGTAGTTCATAAATGCTGCAACATATTTTGCTTCTGCTGTAGACTAAGAGATACAACTCTGTTTCTTACTCATCCATGAGACTAGTCTACCACCAAGAAAGAATGCATCGCCAGTTGTGCTCTTCCAGTCGTCCACATTACCGACCCAATCAACATCTGTAAACACTTTCAAGTTTAAATCATTATTGTATGTGTATACACCTAAAAATGGTCTGAAGATAGTTAATTAAATACACAGTTATTTGATTAATTCCCCTTCCCAATTAATTGAATTCACAAGCAATTTAATTAATTTCTCTATTCATCTACTAAGTAAATAAATCTAAATGTTTTATTTACATAGTTCATTTCATATCCCCCTTTGATTAATTGATTCTAAATTAATTAATGTCCCCCCATATTAATCAATTCTTCTAATCCCTAATTAAAATTAACAAACTCAAGTTTGTTGAGATTAATTACCATTTTCCAATTATTTGAATTTCTAAATTCAAATGAGCACATGGCTCCTAACTTTAACCACCTAACCTAACCATCCCCCAACCTAACCCATTCAATCTAATCTTGGGTCTAACTAACCCTATCCTATCTTGCATATTCTAACCTCCTTATCCTAACCTCCCCTGGTGTGGATATTCTCTCCTTGAGACACATGAAACTTTTGCCACACGTCTCCTCCCTTGGACACTTGCCCTCTCATGAGCAAGGCTCCTTGACACTTGTCACCACAGAGATGACAAGTGTCCCTTCCTCCAAACTCTTCTCCAACTTCCTCAATCTTGGCCCTTGATATTTTCAGATCAGATCTGGACTGTCAATTTCTACCACCTCAGCTTTGGCCTTGGAATTCCTATAAATATCCCCCATTTTGGAGCAATATGGATCTGATCTCATATCAATTTAGGCATCATTACTATAGACAATTTGCATTTCAATTATATAGCATTTAGCTTTGGATTTATCATAGCATGTTAATCTAGCTTCTTAAATCATGCATTTCATATCATCTCCATAGTCAATCATGATCAAATAGCTACTCAACTCTTGAGTTGCCACTTTGGAGGTCATTGCTCCGCTGAGAGCCCATCAATCCAACACCTTCAAGGTCCTCAAGAATAGAGGAAAATGGGACATTTCAAGGAAGGCTTATGGTTTGCATTTCTAATCTAGTTTTCAATTAAGCTTTTCAATTACATTATATTGTCTCATTATATGTGTATGCCTTCTTACTAACCACATTTTTAGCATCACATTAATTGGTGCCCACTGTGGGGCCTAGCCCCTTTGATCTTTAACAAGTTTGCTTGCAGGAAATTTCATTGACAGGTTGATTAGCTCTTTCGGAATGCAGATTGGCTTTCTTGGGCTCCTGAATCGCGTTCTTGGTCTCTATTGTGGCATTCTGACGCCTCAAATGGCATTTATGGGAGATTTCTCAACTCTGTTTTTATGCTTTTCTATACTTTAGCACTTTCAGTCTGTACTTTAGCATTTTTGGTATGTATGGTGGCGTTGTTGGCAAATTTGTCAGCGTTTTCAGTTTGTTTAACAACGTTTTTGGTTTGCAGAACAACATTTCTGGTTTGCAGAACAACGTTTCTGGTGTGCAGAGCAGTGTTTCTAGTTTGCAGAGCAGCGTTCTTGGCACATATGATGGTGTTCTTGGTCAATTTGATGGTGTTTTCAGTTTTTTATTGATTTTGCAAATATTGTATGTTGCATTCCTCATTTCTACTTCTGGACTGTCATTTTCCCGAACCTAATTTGTAGATTGTTGGTTTTGCAGCTACTTATTTCGCTGTGAAAGATCAGAGTCATAAACTGTTCACTGTGAAAGACCAGAGTCATAAACTATTTCGCCGCCAAAGAATACAATATAAACTTCTAACTTTGTTTGCAGCCACGAGATTTTGCACTTAATTTTGTTAAATTAGGCACATGGACTAATTGCAATGGAAAAGAACAAACATGTCTTATGTGTCTTGATGATAGGGGAGTATGATCTCACCTTTCTTAGGTGATCAGAAAGCTAGACTCATCCTTTGCTTTCAATAGTGCATATCTTTAGGAGGCCTGTCACAGTGGGAAAAAGTAATCACCCCGTGAAAACCACCCAAGTGAGTACAGCTAGACCTGAGCATTCCAACTCATTATAATAAATAGGTCTCTGCTGATTAAAGTCTCAGAGGATGGGATTATTTGAGTTTTCTCTTTGAGATCTCTCATATTGGGCATTTTGTAGGGCCTCACGGTCTCAATCATGTTTACGTGACTACATCTTGTTTCGGTACCTTGTCGGGCTACAGGCCTCAATCATGCTTGCGTGACTTCAAGGGGTAATTTCAAACAAAATTCTTGACTAAGAACTATAAAAATAGAAGCTACCCGATTCACCTCCGAAAGGGTGATAATCTTTGTGCAAGAGAGATAGTAACTCTCCCAAGACACTTGCCATATCGTGCCCCCATTAGCATTTGGAGTCGGATAATATGACGTTGAGAATCCATTGCATGAGACTCAGCGGTCATATTCTGATTAGCTATTGGGTGTGTACCTAAGTCAGCAAGCAAAGGTTTTCATTCTCAGCCAATCTCCTTAGGAGAGACTGATTGATGTGTTTTTAATTGTTAAAAACCTTTGGGACAAAAATACATTAAAATTCAATCTGATTTCTATGTTTATAAGTCAAGTCAAGATCTCATCCATTGAAATACAACAAACATTGAAAACTCAAACATCAAACTATTAAATTCATAAGTTTTGCAGCAGATTAGCTCTTTCGATCCAAACAGTCGCACCTACGGTCCAAAGAGTCGCACCTACGGTCTAAACAGTCACATTTTGAGTCCAAACGTCAACTCTCTTGGTGTGAATGTCAAATTTCTTATATTTCAACATTAACTCTCAAAGGTTGAGCATATTAGAGTTTTTGGTTTGTCTGTCAGAGTTTCTAGTCTAAACAACAGCGTTCCTGGTCTGTCGGTTAGCGTTTCTGGTTGGTATAGTAGCGTTCCTAGTCTAAACAACAACGTTCCTGGTCTGTCAAACAACGTTTCTGGTGAGTATAGTAGCATTTTTGGTAAGTCTGTTAGAGTTTCTTGTCCAAACAACAATGTTTCTGGTCCAAACAACATCATTTCTGGTCAGTTTTGCAGCATTTTTGGTTTGTCTGTCAGAGTTTCTGGTCAGTATAGCAGAGTTCCTAGTCATTTTAGTAGCGTTTCTGGTAAACTGCATCAAAATCAGAAAACAAAAACAACCCATTTCTCAAACAATCAAACATAGAGAGTAGGTCATCTTGTTGGGTCATTCAATCAGGTTATCTCCTGTCAAAAACAGATTCAAGAACAAGACACACAAAAGTATCAAGTATTCACCTTAAACAAGTTAAAGATCAAACACCTTAAAGTGCAACACCACATTGTCTTTGATAAACTGATCATTCAAACATAGTTTCTCATTAGGATCTATCATCCTTTAATCACGAAACTACAACGCTTGATCAAAATAACCTCATTCTCTATCATAGGATATATCATTCCTATTTGAACTTGGTCATATCAAAAATCACAAAATTTGCACTCCAAAACTAAGATCGAAAAACTTGCAAACAAGCAAATACTTGAAAAAGATCATTTCGTGTCTATCCATTCACAACTTTCACCTCAACAATTGATCACTTATTATAACACATTAAACAAGATTTAAACCTCAAAAAAATTCAAAACACGTGTATGCTCGTTCTAACTAGGACTCAAAGACGAAAGATTGCAGAAACGGAAATAGAAACATTTGAAATCACTGAAGACTATAGAAACATGGAACACGAAGATGAAATACAAGTTGAAGAGGAAATAACAGAACAAAATGTCAGAGACATCAAAAAAGATCCTCAATTCGACAAATTTATGCAGAGAATATTGGAGGGAGAAAAAGAAAAATATTTCCTAATGTTAGCAAAATCTGGTGCTAAACTCCCCCAAGATTTTGATGTGAACAAATTGACACAAAAGGGAAATGACCCCCCCCTTAATAATGAACAATACAAAGATTATTTTGGTCTCAAACTCAATGACATGTCAATTCCTAGCCACACCAGAAACAATGAAGAAACTTACATTCCCACAAGGGATGAAGTAGAAATTATAAATAACGGTCAATCCAATGAGGATACAAGAAGGGATAGAGATGATACCAGATGAGATCAAAATCCCCCTAGAATGCAAAATCATGGTCATACAAGAATAAATCATCTGAATAATCCTATCACAACTCTCACACAACAAATACAAACACTACAAATGCAAATTCAAGATATGCAAAGAGGAAATGTTAGAAGATACTCACTTCAAGAAATCTGTCCTTATCCATTTGACAAAAACCTAAACATGAGATCATTTCCTATAGGTTTCAAAATGCCTAGGTATGAAAAATATGATGGAAGCACTGACCCTCAAGATCATATAAGGGAATTTTGCACAATGAGCATGGAATTTGCACATGAAGATACATACTTAATGAGACTATTTCCGAAAAGCTTAACTGGACTAGCTATGGAATGGTTCTCTAAACTTCCACCTAGAATCAGATCATTTTTAGAGTTGGTGGATAAGTTTGTATCTCAATATTCCTACAACATACAACATGAAGTAACCATGCTAGACCTGTGTAACACAAAACAAAAGAGTGGAGAACCCTTCATGACATTCTTACAACGATGGAGGTGGTTAGCTTCGAGGTATCCTCGTACAGTGCCATAGTATGAAAAATTGACATATTCATAGACAACTTAAATGATCAAATGAGTTATTACTTGAAAATGCAAGGAAATCAAAGTTTTGCCAAAGTGGTTGACAATGGAATCAGAATGGAGGAAGCCATGATAAAGAAAGGTGAGTTGAAAATATTCAAAGAAGGAGTTCACCCTCCTAACAACACTAACAACAACAATCACAATGATAAACCAAAGTTTTAGAATAGAAACCGTAATGTCGTCAATGATGGGATAGTGGATAACAACAATGTAAAACCAAAGCAACCGGTTTTCAATTTATCCAATCACTCAGCAGCAGCTCAACAAAACAACAATCACCAAAAATCAACTATCAAAAATTTCTTTCGAAGACAATTTACAAACATTGGTGAACCCCTTGGGTCCGCATTAAAAACACTCATCGCAAACAAATTGATTACTTTACTAGAAGAAAGAAACTTTTAACCCAAGGTAAAACCTGCTTGGTGGAATGACAACCATTATTGTGATTTCCATCGAAACAAAGGACACCAAATAGATGCTTGTCAACAATTAAAACATGTCATCCAAGATTTGATTGATAATGGAATAATAACCGTGGATAGACATACAACAAATGAATCTCACACAACTTTCAAAACTCCACTTCCTAATTATGATAAGGGTGAACCATCAATAGGGCAAAATGGTAAAGGTAAAGCAAAGGTAAACTATGCTCATGCATATGACAATATGGTAAATGTGATCATGGTTAAAGAGCAACAACATCAAGAACCTGCTCATGTTATCACACGAAGCAAAGCCAAAGTGGTTTTGCTGGGCCCTACAACAAACACGTCATCCACTACCAAACAATACAATTTAGTGGATCAATTACAGAAAATACCCGCACAAATATCCATCTTAGAACTGTTAAAGCTTTCACCTGCACACAAAGAGATTCTTGAACGAGCATTAGTAGATATCACAGTGTCCAAAGATCTTGATATAGATCAATTCCAAACCATGGTGGGACACCTCACAACTCCTCACTGCTTATCATTTACCGAAGAAGATGACATGTCCTTGCAACATCCCCAAAACGCTCCTTTGCATATTGAAGTCCTCGTTCACAAAACACGAGTTAAACATGTTCTAATAGATGGTGGAGCTGGCCTAAATATTTGTTCATTGAGTCTTGTTCATGCCTTAGGATATTCAAAAGTTGTAGTTGATCCTCACAAAAAGATCACCATAAAAGCCTATGATGAAGAAGAAAGTTCCTCCAAGGGAATTGTGATACTACCCATCAGAGTGGGACCTTTATAGAAAAACACAGCATGCCAAGTTCTGGACTTGGACTTATCATATAATATACTCCTGGGGAGACTATGGATACATGACTTGAAAGCTGTCCCATCAACCTATCATCAGTGTGTCAAATTTCCCTATAATGGGCAAGAAATCACAATATTTGTAGACTCAAATCCATTCCAATATTGCAGCAATCTAAAAATGGCTGAAGAAGTCATTGTTCCTCATAACAAGGAGGCATCATCTTCGAACACACAATCCAAAGACCAATCCTTTGCCTCTATTTTATCAAGTATGGAAAAACAAATGCAACTAAGAGATCAAGGAAACGAAGAATACTCAATATCACAATTATCACTCTCTCCTAAATCTTTTGGAAAACCATCAAACTCTAAACAACAACCAATTGTGAAACACCTTCCGATATTTGATGGAGCATTCATTAGTGCTGGAACCTTATCAGAGGAGACAAAAGGCAAAGATGTGCTACAGTGGCTATACAAAGATGAAGAAGTTCAACAAAAGGTCAACAATGTTAGAATACCTACACAAAAATATGGAAAAGGATTCAACATTCTTCAAAAGATGGGATACACTGGAACATGTCCTATAGGAAAAAGAAAATAAGGTATCTCAGAACCTATCCAACCTCTTACTCAGCAAGCTACAGACAAAGCAGGCTTAGGGTATGGACAAGTTACTTCACCAGAAGAGATATTCTCTAATCATCACCAAGAGGAATATAAAAATAGACAAGAACAACTTGCAATTGAAAAGGAAAAAGCATCTACAAAGCAACAAGCACAACCAAACATGAAATGGCAAAAGAAACAATCCTCAAATCAACAAGAGAAACAAACCAATAGTACCTCCCAAGTAGCATTAACTCTCAATCAAAACAAGAATGAACCTAGTACTAATCAAGGAAAGCTGATAGCAAAGTTGACAGAACTTAATCTCAGTCCAGAAGAAGTTGAATATGAAAGAAGGAAAGATATAGCAAGACAAACAAAAGAAACACATCAACAACTATATGAACAAATTTGTAGATTGCAAGTTGCAAGTGAGACAGATTCTGATGAATGGGAATGGGATTCCTATCATTTTGAAGAATCAATTGAAAAAAATTGTTTTAAAGAAGATGTAGGAGTCGATTTAGTTCACACGTATGCAGGGCAAACATTAGGAACTAGTTCACTTGAATTAGAATCACATTCGGCTGACTTGGACTTAATTGAGGATGATCAAGAACTTCTTGGATGAGGTCATTCTGATGAGGGTACCATTCTAGACATTGAAATACATATCGAAAACTTTGATAACTCAATCATGACCCTAAATACTCTCGAAACATCTCAACCTGATGATCCCTTACCTCTAATCCACCCCGAACTTATTGAATGGGAAAATGAAGGACATACTGCCATTGATACCTTTCCAAATGACTACGCCATATCCATATATCTTAATGCAATCGAACCCGCAACAACTTCCACCAGGAATTTCAGCAATGCATCTTCCAGTCAAGTGGGTGCCAAATCTCCTAGTCGCAAAAAGGAAAATAAAGAAAACAATATCAGGTCTAATGTTGAAAACCATTTCTTGGCAACATTAGATCAGGAAAAAGTAAAAAGAAAGGACATATCTAATGGTGAAAACCTCCTCGAGGCGCCAGAAGATGGGAGATTTGACACTTTACTTGAGTACTATCAAGAAAGGTCATCAATTTTGATTGAACCAACAAAAGCAATTAATATTGGGACATCAGAGCAACCCAAGATCCTACATCCAACAACTTCTCTGTCAGAAAAAGAAAGGAAAGAATATATGGAATTCTTTACACGATGACAAATCAATTTTGCCTGGTCATATGCAGACATGCCAGGATTGGATCCAGAGCTTATCATGCATCATTTAAATGTCAATACAGGACCCAAACCAGTCAAACAGAAATTAAGAACGATACATCCACATATTGCTCTCTTGGTCAAAGCAGAACTAAAAAAATTACTGGATGTAGGGTTCATTAGACCTATAGCATATCCTCAATGGGTATCAAACATCGTTCCTATTTGAAAGCCAGACAAAAGTATCAGAGTATGCATAGACTTCAGAGATTTTAATAATGCATGTCCAAAGGATGACTTTCCCTTGCCTAACATTGACATCATTGTAGAATTAACAACTGGACACTCCATGTTTTCGCTAATGGATGGTTTCTCTAGATACAATCAGATTAAAATAGCACCTGAAGATCAAGAAAAGACAACTTTCACATGTCCGTGGGGTACCGTCTGCTGGAACGTCATGCCTTTTGGACTAAAGAACGCAAGTGCCACATATCAGAGAGCTATGACAATGATATTCCATGACATGATGCATACATTCATGGAAGACTATGTAGATGACATCTTGGCAAAATCATACAACAGAGAAGAACATATAGAAATACTGGAAAAGATCTTTGATTGGTTAGAACAGTATAAGCTATGGCTAAATCCTAAGAAATGTGCCTTTGGTGTCACTTCAGAAAAGCTACTAGGATACATTGTTTTAGCTAGAGGTATCGAAGTAGATCCAGCTAAGGTCAAAGCTATCATGGAAATGGCATCTCCCAAGAATATAAGTCAACTCAAATCACTACAAGGAAGACTGCAGTCAATCAGAAGATTTGTGGCTCAACCAGCAGATAAATGTCAACCATTTACCCATCTATTGCATAAAAATGTTCATTTCAAGTGGGACCATCAATGTGAGGATGCATTCAACAAGATCAAGTCATATCTCATGCAACCACCTGTTCTAATGTCACCAATTCTAGACAAGCTGTTATTACTCTATGTATTGACCACTGAAGTATCATTAGGAGTTTTTCTCGCACAACAGAATAATGAAGGAAAAGAGCAAGCCATCTACTACATCAACAGAACACTAGTGGGATACGATTTCAACTATTCCCCAACAAAAAAAACATGCTTGGTGGTAGTTTTTGCTTCTCAAAAATTAAGACACTATCTATGGTCTCACTCCATCAAGTTGATAGCTAAAATCGATCCATTGAAATATTTGCTCAACAAGGCAACATTGACAAGACAACTAGCAAAATGGATCATGATCCTAAGTGAGTTTGATATTGAGTATGTAGACAAAAAAGCTATCAAGGGACAAGTCATTGCAGATCAACTAGAAGAGGCACCACTTCATGATGATCATCCTCTACAGATTGAGTTTCCTGATGCTAATATCCTAACAATCACAACAAAAGCATGGCAACTATACTTTGATGGTTCATATACATAGCATGGATCATGAGCCGGTATTCTATTCATCACACCACAAGGTCATACAATTCTGAAAGCATACAAATTAAGCTTCCCATGCACCAATAACACCGCAAAGTATGAAGCTTTGGTTACAAGTATCAAAATGGCCGTGGAATGGAACATTACACAACTTCAAGTCTTTGGAGATTCTTAGCTTGTCATAAATCAAATCAATGATAACTATCAAACAAAAGATGACAAACTCATGCCTTACAAAAAGATGGTGGATGACTTCAAGAAATACTTTATTGAAATCACTTTTGAGCAAATTCTCAGAAATGATAACAAAGCAGTAGATGCCATGGCAACACTTGCTTCTTTATTACAAACACAGGAAAATCAAGAGCGTTATGAATTCCTGGTTGAAGAGTTATTTTACCCTTCTCATAATTGTCCTGATTCCCAAACCATTTGTCAACTTATTGGACAGGATTCCTCCCGCTATGGCCAAACTTATGCATACCTAAAAGATAACATCTTACCTCCTGACTTATCAAAAAATCAAAAGAGAAACTTTATTCGCCAATCCTCCCATTATACTCTTGTTGCTGATACCCTATTTAAACGAGGTCTAGACGGTACCCTTTTAAGATGTCTCGAACAAGAAGAATCTGAGAAGGCCTTAAAGGAATTCCATAACGACATTTGTGGCACTCATTCAAGTGGTCTTACCCTTTCAAAAAAACTCATACGCTTGGGATATTATTGGCCGACTATGGAACGAGACTCTTTTCAGATAGCCAAAACGTGCAAACAATGTCAGATCCATGGAAACTTGATCCATGCACCAGCACAAGAACTTCATGCTTTGGCAACATCTTGGCCTTTTTGTCAATGGGGTCTTGATCTAGTAGGAAAAAAAATCCTTCTTCATCTAATGGTCACAAATTCATCCTTGTAGCTATAGAATATTTTACAAAATGGATTGAAGCAGTACCTCTCACAAATATCACAGGAAAACAAATTGCCGTATTTATCTTGAATTACATCATCTATCGTTATGGAATACCAATGACCATTATCACTGATAATGGGTGACCATTCAAGAATCAAGATGTACAAGAGCTATGTGAGAAGTTTAAGATCCAACACAGATTCTCCACACCCTATTATCCACAGGGGAATGGGTAGGTAGAAGCATCTAACAAAACTATTTTGAAAATCCTCAAAAAGACAATGAATGATGCTGGGAAAGATTGACATATTCAATTAAACCCTGCTGTTTGGGCCTACCACACTAGTATCCGCACACCAACAGGTGCCACACCATTCTCTCTTGTATATGGATCAGAAGCCATATTGCCAATCGAAGTAGAAATACCCTCTCTACGTGTATCACTGAAAGGACTTATCCTAGATGAAGAACAACAAGTATCTAGACTGTAGGAGTTAAAATCGATCCATGAATGAAGACAAAATGCCTTTGATCATTTAAAGGTATATCAACAAAGAATGTACTGAAGTTATAATCATAAAGTCAAATCACGAATATTTCAAGTTGGAGAACTAGTATTAAAAGAAAATCCACAAAATCAGTCAGATTGAGAAAAGGAGGGAAAATTTGAACCAAACTGGTTAGGTCCATTTGTGGTCACAACAATATTTGGGTCAGGAGCACATCAGCTATCAACACAAGATGGAGATCAACTCAAGGAACCCATCAATAGCATGCATCTGAAGAAGTTTTATGTCTAAAAAATCCAAAAACAGTGAAAAAACAAAAAATCCAAAAACAGTGAAAAAGCAGAAAATCCCAAAACAGTGAAAAGCAAAAAAATCCAAAAACAGTGAAAAAGCAGAAAATCCCAAAACAGTGAAAAAACAAAAAATAAAAAATAGTGAAAAAGCAGAAAAATCCAAAAACAGTGAAAAATCAGAAAATCCAAAAATAGTGAAAAAGCAAAAAAACAACAAAAAAAAAAGAAATCAAATATGAGAAAAAGTGCAATAAAAATAGATGGTGAAAACCTGACAAACAGGCGCTATCTATCAGCTAGCTCTTCTATCTATTAGTTCATGCATATTCTGCTTGCATTCATTCATCCTTCATCAGAGCTGATCATCATGAAGCTTTTGCACAAACGCAGACATCCTAGGTGGCTTCTTACCATGGTTTGGATCATTGACTATATCATAATAAGGTTTGTTTCTAGGCTGGGGGCAAAATCCTGAACCTGGCTGGGGGCAAAAAGTTTTGATTATTTTGAGCTTAATCAAATAGGTAGAATAATAGTCAGACAATGCTTGTCAAGCGAAAAACTGAAATACATCCAACATTGAACATAAGATCACATTGTCAACCATTAACTATAACATATCAATCTAAACATGACAAAACACATATCAATGGATGATATATCTTGACTCATGATTTTAACACTTTGGCAATAATGGTTCAACTGTTTTATTTGGATTTTCGCTATCATGATTTCTGAGTAACTCCAGGATGTCTTTAACTAGAGGAATGAGGAAGGAACATGATATTTTTCTTGTCTACTGTTTGTAAATTAATCATTAATATGTGTAAAGTTGTCTAAGGAAATGATTATCAAAGTATCATCGAAGACATTTCAGACTTGCATATAGAAATGGTTAATACTGTCTGTTTTATGCAAGCAACACTCTGGTCATCTTGGTTCAATTATACCTCGATGCTTGTGCTAACTTGCAATATCAAAACCTAGAAAAGTAGTGCTCAGGTCATCATGGTTCAATTATACTATTGATGTTTGCACTCACTTCCCACATTTTAAAGGCTCAATGATGAAACAAAGCAATGACTCCATGACCGGTCCGATCACTGCATTGCATTTCATTTTTGCATTTGCATTTTAAGATAGATTTGCATTTCATTCTACATGGGATCACAATGCTCATCTTTTCCAAGGCCAAAGCTAACACGGTGTTATCTCTCTTATTACGAGATTGAGTACATTGGACAATAACAAATCAATTTTTTCATCCTGTATGATAAGTTAGTTCATCTCAAGTAACCATTGCATACCAAGACATCAATCATAGAAAGCATCAAATCATTCATTCATTTAGTAAGATCATTGCATGACATTCATCTAATCTCAAATCATATGAAATAGCACCATTGCATTGCATTGCATCCATCTCATATTGACATGCATGAGAAAATCATAAAAATATCATAAACATAAAAACCATTGCATTGCATTGCATCCATCTCATATTGACATGCATGAGAAAATCATAAAAATATCATAAACATAGAAAGCATTGCATTGCACATACATCACATAGAAATTATAAGCATCACCATACATATTTGCATACATCATGTAAATACTGCATCATCATTTATCCATCATCTAGAATTCATAAGCATATAAGAATTAAAGTGTACATCAAGCATACATCATGAAAGTAAACTGCACATCATAATCATATATCAAATAGAATGCATCCATCATCTCATAGGTCAAGTAGAGCATATAGGATCGACTGCATATCATATCATCAAAACAAGATCAAATGTCCAATGTACAATGATATCACAACATATAAGAGATACATCACAAAATATACATCGTTGGAATCATCAATATCTCATCACAAAAAGGTGTGTACATGAATGGATCAATGTCCCATATTAGTGGGACCATTAGGATGTGGAGCGAAGCTCTGTCTTGATGCGGCAGGTAGAGTAACACCAGCTGGTCCCCTGGTACCTAAGTCTCCACCTGGGAGAGCTCTCTGAAGTGGCCCTGTCACTCCTCAACTCTCAATTTGACTCTGTCCTAATCTCCTGCTCAGCTGTGAAAATCCTGGAGCCCTCTTATCAGGAGGAACAACAGTAAAGTATAAAGTCTTGTAATACTCAGCCTCTTGAATCCCCTGGTGCATCATCTTCAGGGCAGTCTTCCCTGACATAGACTCTCTTGACAACTATACCTGTGCCTTGGCCTGCCGACACCTATCCCTAGCTGCATCTCTCTCGACTAGGAGAGAAGCCATCTGAGTCTCTAGCTGGGCCATCTGAGAGTCCCTCTCTACTAATCAACTCTCTAGTTGCTGAACCTGAGCCTGTAAATCCACAATTTGAGCCTTCTGCTGATGAGATGACATCCTAATGAGGATCCGTTGAGGTCCCTCTGCTTGTGGCTGCTCAGCCCGTGATACTATCATAGGTACCTACTCAACCAGGGGAACCTCCTGCTCTGGAACCTGATGCTTCTGATCCCTTGGACTTGATCTCTTGTGTTTGACCACCCGAGTCATCCAATCTATATATACATCTCTGGCAAATCTGGACCTTCTTGCTCCTGGTGTGCCTGCCACTCCCATAACCGCTGCTCGACCATCTCCCTCATCATCATCTCCTCCATCATCATCCCCAGCACCATGATCTCCTGCATCTCCTCCATATCCATCTCCATCTCTGCTATCATCTCTGTCCTTACCATCCCTCTGTCGTCTAGGAGCTCTGCGTCATGGCCTCTCATCATCCTCATCTAACACTGGCTCTGGCTCATCCAGACGTGTCAGCCTCAGAAACTTGTTTAAAATACAATGCACAACATACTCATGTGTCATCCCGCTATCCATCACACCTGGAAGATAATCCCAATCCATAGGCCCCAATGATCGATACTCGGCGCAGGCATGGTCATATGAAATAGAAGGCCCCCAAGTAGCCAAATCCAATCTCCGATGAGCATAATGAGCCATACCTTGTGGTATCCCTTGTATCCTGCCATACTGTCTCAACACCCTCATATAAAGGAATCGCTCGATGACATAAGGTGTCGAGCCAATTAGATATCGCGTCATGAATACATATGGCATCTCCAATGCATTCTCGGGCCAAATCTCGCAGTCCCTGTATGGCCTCCATATCATAGTATCTAGGTCATCCAGGGTCCGTCTCCAGTACTCTAATTTGCCCAGCTTTCGCTGGACAATGACACCGGGATACTCATCAACATAAGGTCTGCCTACAGGTCTCTCTCTATTCACCAATGGTCATGTGATAGGTAAATGCTCCCAGGCCCATATCTGAAGCACAATCACCCCTACTGATAACACAATTGATCCCTGGTATACAACTCGGTGCAAGTCATGATATAAGTGCGCTAACATACATGACCCCCATGAAAATCGGGTCCCCTCTGTCACCATCTGATCAAGTAGACGACCCCATCTAATAGATAATCCCTTTGACCTGTGATCAGGACAAAGGAAGCCTCTAATAAATCCGACAAGCACAGTCGGTAATGTGGCATACCCTAGCTCTAACATCTCCTGCCATGCAATATCATACCCACCTATCTCGTCATCCTCAAACACGCGACAGAGTGCCTCTGTCCCACCTCGCTTGCTGAGATCATAATATACTAAATCACCCATCATAGGGATGCGCAAAATTTGATAGACATCCTCAAGTGTCACTGTCATCTCTCCAGTCGACAAGTGAAATGTGTTATGTTCACTATGCCAGCGCTCCGCTAAAGTTGTCAGTAATCCCCGGTTTATCAGAGGCCGGGGCATATCAAGAAGGGAAGATATACCACATCTGCTAATGTGATCTCGCTCCGCCTGGCTAAGGCGGGGTATCAGCATCCATGTCTTCGAAAAACGCTCTCGAGACTAAAGAACAGTAAAGTGCTCCTGCAATCAAATCACCTCACCATATCAGTTTCTTGATTTATCTATCTATCAAATCAATCTATCTATCGGTCTATTTTGCTCAATTGAGATTTTTATCAAATCTCATTGGGCCCTTATCAATGATGCTCAACTATCATGAGGTCATTATCAACCTTATCTCATCTCGCACGTGCATTGAGATAATTAGAACTGATCATCAAATTTATCAATCAGGAGCGTTTAATTTTATCAATTAGATAGCTAATCAAATCTTATCCTATCAAAAATCGAAAAATGTAAAATCGAAAAATCAAATCAAATCTTACCCTTTCAAAAATCGAAAAATTAAATCTAATTGACAGCAAATCCGATGAAGCGGCAAATCAGATCATCTTATCAAAATCACCTACATCAAAAAAATACCTCAAAAATGCAAAAAAAAAAAAAAAATCATCAAAAATCGTCAAACCGGTAAAAGCACCCAACATCGAAAAATCCAAAAAAAAAAAAAAATCGAAAAAAAAAAAAAAATCAAAAAAATCCAAACCCCGGGTTGGTCGCGGCGCCCATGGCGCCTGCGGTGGTGCAACTCGCAGCACCCAAAGCGCCCGCGGTGGCGCCGGTGGGGCTTCGCCTCTCCCTCCACCACCACCTTTCCCGCCCGAAAATTTTTCAAAAGACAAGAAATAATAAAAAATCATTTTTTTATGTATTTTTTTTTTACAAAAAAATGCATGAAATAATAAATTTTTTTGGGTTCAAAGTGAATTTTTTTTAAAAACCGAAAAAAACCCATTTCACTAATCGCAAAACCCATCTCAAAAATATAATTTTTTTCCCAACTCATCTGACGAAAATGCTAAAAAATGATTTTTTATGCTAACAGCTAATTTTTTTATTTAAAAATCAACAAAGCTAGGTTTTCTCGAAGTACGTACTGGTGGACCGTATGCCAGAGGACGCTCATATCGCCGAACTTGCTCAAACCTATGTTGGTGGTATGAGATCACCATTTCCTTCCTCCAGAGCAATTTTTCTCCAACAACTACAGTGCACAAATGAGGAGTGGAAAAATGAATTCACCTTTTTAAACTCATAATGGGGTATTTAAGTGGGATTTTTATTCCACTTATTTTTAATCATCTAATCAACTAATCAACCTGGTAGCACAATATTTTCAAATTTCTTATCAGGAAATGAATCGGATTGACTCTAAAAATTAGAAAATCATTAAAATCTATAAATTTCAAAAATTTCAAAAATTTAAAAAAAATAAAAAAATAATGAAAAATTCAAAATCATTCGAAAATTATCCGATTCATCTCTCGAGGGGGTATCCTCGCATCGATATCTATCAATCAACGTCTGGGGCATCATATCGAGATTTATCATCTCCAAAATCGAATTAGCATCATATCGAGATTTATCATCTCCAAAATCGAATCAACATCATATCGATATTTATCATCTCCAAGATCGAAATAACATCATATTGAGATTTATCATCTCCAAAATCGAATCGACATCATATCGAGATTTATCATCTCTAAAATCGAATCGGCATCATATCAAGATTTATCATCTCTAAGATTGAAATAACATCATATCGATATTTATCATCTCCAAATCAAATCAGTATCATATCGAAACCAAATCCGCATCAAATCAAGATTGAATCTATATCCTATTAAAATAAATATCAGCAACATCATCAATCGATTCGAGTTTTCTTTGAATCAACGTGTCATCACACATCGCTTCAAAGAGGGGCAAAATGTATACACCTAAAAATGGTCTGAAGATAGTTAATTAAATACGCAGTTATTTGATTAATTCCCCTTTCCAATTAATTGAATTCACAAGCAATTTAATTAATTTCTCTATTCATCTACTAAGTAAATAAATCCAAATGTTTTATTTACATAGTTCATTTTATATCCCCCTTCGATTAATTAATTTTAAATTAATTAATGTCCCCCCATATTAATCAATTCTTCTAATCCCTAATTAAAATTAACAAACTCAAGTTTGTTGAGATTAATTACCATTTTTCAATTATTTGAATTTCTAAATTCAAATGAGCACATGGCTCCTAACTTTAACCACCTAACCTAACCATCCCCCAACCTAACCCATTCAATCTAATCTTGGGTCTAACTAACCTTATCCTATCTTGCACATTCTAACCTCCTTATCCTAACCTCCCATGGTGTGGATATTCTCTCCTTGAGACACATGACACTTTTGCCACACGTCTCCTCCCTTGGACACTTTCCCTCTCATGAGCAAGGCTCCTTGACACTTGCCACCACAGAGATGACAAGTGTCCCTTCCTCCAACCTCTTCTTCAACTTCCTCAATCTTGGCCCTTGATATCTTCAGATCAGATCTGGACCACCGATTCCTACCACCTCAGCTTTGGCCTTGGAATTCCTATAAATATCCCCCATTTTGGAGCAATATGGATCCGATCTCATATCAATTTAGGCATCATTACTATAAGCAATTTGCATTTCAATTATCTAGCATTTAGCTTTGGATTTATCATAGCATGTTAATCTAGCTTCTTAAATCATGCATTTTATATCATCTCCATAGTCAATCATGATCAAATAGCTACTCAATTCTTGAGTTGCCACTTTGGAGGTCATTGCTCCGTTGAGAGCCCATCAATCCAACACCTTCAAGGTTCTTAAGAATAGAGGAAAATGGGACATTTCAAGGAAGGCTTATGGTTTGCATTTCTAATCTAGTTTTCAATTACATTATATTGTCTCATTATATGTGTATGCCTTCTTACTAACCACATTTTTAGCATCACAGTATGGATACCATAATCCATAGTCAATAGTTCCATTCAGATATCTAAGAATCCGCTTGACTGCTACCAAGTGGGATTCTCTTAGACTTTTCTGGAACTGTGCAGTAATGCCTACTGCATGTGCAATGTCTGGTCTACTATGTACTACATAGTGCAACTTACCAATCATTGATCAGTATTCCTTCTCATTCATCAATGCTGAGTCATCCTCTTTTGGTAATTTATAACCGGTTACCATCGGTGTACCAACTGGTTTGCTGTCTTCCATGCTAAAGGTCTTCAACACCTCTTTGACATACTTGAACTGAGTGATAAAGATACCATCTTTCATTTGTTGAATCTGTAGTCCAATGAAGAACTTAATCTCCCCTATAAGTGACATCTCAAATTCCTTCTTCATCTCATCTGCAAAATCATGACTCATCTTGTCATCTCCACCAAAAAATTATGTCATCAACAAATACCTCACAGATCAAAATCTGATCTCCTTCTGACTTCAGATAGATATTGCTATCTTCACTTGTTCTTTCTGTATATGGTGAAAATGGAAACAACAATAAGGTTGAAAGACTAAATGGATTCAACCACAAAACCCTAGCCTAACAACAACAAAGATCCACTATAACATATGAAGATTACCTAAGACAATGCAAATCAAATGAAATCACAAAAATTATACCATCACATGTCCAATAGGGTTTGAATCTCCATTAATCTTGCTTGATATATTTGCTCTCAGATTTTATGTGCACAAGAGCTCAACAAAGAACGGAATGTGGTTGCAAGTAGGATCTCATATGAAAAAGTGTATTGTAGTCAAGTGCATAAATTGATTAGCCAGGATGCATAGCTAGGGTTTGATAATGAAGGAAGCATCTCCTTATATAGAAGACACCATAAGAAATGAAGGGATAAGTTTGAGAGGTGTAAAAGAGGTCGGCTATGATTAAAGGGTAGGTAGTGTATGAATTAAGAGATGAATGACATGTGTCATGGGTAGAAAAGGTTAATGAATTAATTAAATAAATAAAGATTCATTTAATTAATAGAGGAAGTGAGATTAATTAAATAAATACATTTTTTATTTAATTTAGGAAAAGGGATAATTTAAATAAATAAATGTATTTATTTAAATGAGAAATAAGGCTAGAAGAGGATAAATGACTGAATTAAATAAATAAAGATTTATTTAATTAATAGAATAATTAGGCTAAAGTAATTAAATAAATAAAATATTTATTTAATTAACCATTACAATTTTAGGTGTCTACATTTTGCCCCTCTTTGAGACAATGCGGCTTGTCGCGTTGTTTCAAAGAAGATAATATGAATTGATACAAAGTTGCCCCAAGATGGGAATGATATGCCCCCTCGAGAGATTGGATAGAAATGTTTGGAAAGATCATAGGCAATCTCTTGATAAGAAAGAAAGGCTAGAATGGACTGACCGGATAGAGTGACAGAGTCACGGGATAAAGAAGACTGACTCGGGAAATGAGGGCTAGGGCTAGGGCTAGGGCTAGGGCTAGGACAGTCTATAAAATAGACCACGAGGGGAAAACAACCTCATTGTCATCCACACATCCATGAGATCAGAGTGCAGAGCGAGATAGAGCAGCAATGATGGCATTGGTTCATAGATTTGATCGCGTTCGCTAATATCAGAGGCTAGCAGATGCAGGAGAGCCGGTAAGTACCGCAAAACCTCCTTGTACTTTGTCACATTAATTGTTGTCAGTAATACATCTTAGGTAGTGTAATAAATGTGCTTTTAGGTAATGTCAAAAAATGTGCAAAAACGTCGGGGCGTGTCTATGCTGGTGCCAGGCGCGTCTATGTTGGCTAGGCGGGTCTGTGTTTGTGCCAAGCGCGTCTACGCTAGGAAAGGCGTCTGTGCCAAATGCGAGCATGTTTGCATTGTTCAGGCGCGTTTGTGAAATGTGTGAATGTTTATGCAGGATAGGCGTGTCTGTGTAGAGCATAGGCACGTCTGTGTATTTCAAGCGCATCTGTGCAGAGCAGGTGCGTTTATGCAGTTTCTAAGCGTGTTTATGTCTTCAAGGTTAAATCAACAGTTCTGTGATGAACATACGCAGTCAATTGGATAAGCTGCTGAGAGGATACACTCAAGTAGGTCCTCTAGGGAAGACTAGGATAACAAATAGGGTTGGGAGTGACAATTCTGTGATAGAACATATGTTGCCAATTAGGAAACTACTCAAGAGGATTCACTTAAGTAGAGGCCTTAAGATAAGATAGATCAAGGAACTTTGTGATGAACAGGGAGTACCAAGACATAGTACTTTGTGATAAACAGGGAGTACAAATATGAGCAACACTTTGTGATGAACAGGGAGTGCAAATATGAGTAGCACTTTGTGATGAACAGGGAGTGCAAAAAATATGAGCAACACTTTGTGATGAACAGTGTCACTAGGATAGAGTGCCATATGATAAATATAAGCACTAGGATAAAGAGCAGCATTTTGTGATGAACAGTGAATGCCACTTTGATTGACGCAGTTGATTTGCTTGATTGTAGGAGTACCTACGTATGCTGGAGTCATGGGAGAGATTCCCATCGACTTAGAGGTTACAACCAGAGCTGACATTTGAGGACAGAGTCGCGATTGAGGTTATAGGTCTGCGATTTATTCTGTATGTGCCTGAGTTTCGGGCGAACATGAGATTGCTGACTACGCTGGCTGAGAGATGGCACTCAGAGACTTGCACTTTTTATTTGCTGATGGGTGAGATGAAAGTCACCTTAGAGGATGTATATAGGATTCTGAAGATATCGATCGATGGGAAGTTGATACCCTATGATCAAGACGGAGACAAGGATGCCCTGAGATGAATGTTTCAGGATCCAGGACTAGAGATGAGGGCTGGACACGTGGCTTGGGATACGATGATAGCAACAGGACTAGCACTACCAACAGTGCTAGGGGGAGTGATCAGTGGGTTCCTATGTCCAGATAGGGTGACATGAGGGTTGGCTTTGGGCTGGGGGAGCACCTTGGAGACATTGGTTACACAACACACCAGATATGCCTGGAGACCATGTGTGCTGGCACACTTGTACTATGAGCTACATCAGTTTGTGTATCATGGATCCATAGGATTGGGCTGCAGAGTTACATTGCTATAGGTATGGGCCTATGAGTATCTGCCTGTTACCTGACCGATACACTTCAGGGGCAGGATTCATGGATGTAGCTTTGTTCATTTGTATGATATGAGTACCTCACAGCCACAGATTAGCAGGTTGGAGCATTGGCGTCGAGTCCTGGATGAGATTGACACTGTGATATGGAGGCTGTACCTTGGGTGCGAGCAGTGGGAGGAGGACGCAATGGATCTACCTTATACCTTCTAGAGCAGATATCTGATTGTGCGGACACCCTATGTTTTGGAGAGACAGCTGATTAACAGAGTATGCAGGCAGTTTGGTCGTATTCAGCGGATGCCATGGGGTTCCAGGATGTATGCTCGGACAGTTAGGGATCGGGTACACTTTGGGTCATTATTGTCTTATGATCAGCCGTGACGCAGCTAGCAGAGATGGTGCCGATGCTATGGGATATGTGGTCAGATATTGAGGATGCAGGCATGGATGCAGAGTACATGACATATTGGTCTGAGCATCCCTTTCCATGATTGACAGACCCAAGGGAGCTTCTAGATGGAGATGGTGGTGGAGATGAGGATGATGATGGAGATGGTGGGGGGAGAGACCGATCGAGGAGGCGAGGTGCTATTGGAGAGAAGAGAGTGGTTCCACAGAGAGAGGGTGGGGAGGAGAGACAATATCGGGTGGTGAGGGGTCGAGGTGGATTTCCACTACAGGTGCCAGCAGTACAGGGTCCTAGATAGGTGCAGGGACAGGGGCAGAGGCAGGTACAGGTACAAGCACATGCACCAGTATAGGGGGAGCCACAGGTACAGGCACAGGGGGCCGAGGAGGAGGATGAGCTACTTGAGCTGAGGGAGATCTGTCAGGGATAGGCAGATGAGATTCAGGACTTGGAGAGGGAGACAGCTAGGCTCAGGAGGTGACTGAGGGAGACAGAGCATGAACGGGATCAGGCTATCCAACACTATACTGAGGCTAAGACAACACTAAGGGCTGGGAGGCAAGCGGCATAAGATACAAGGGTTGGATATGCCTATGTTCTATGGGCAGGGGAGGAGATAGGTTACTGGTGAGACCTATACTATGGGGCAGTGCCACCAGAGCAGTGGGCGAGGAGCTTCCGCAGGCCATCGCAGATAGTGATGACTACGGGAGGGAGCCAGAGGAGATAGGCGTCTAGTGGTGGGGTTATGGGTCCTCCACCACCACTAGATGGGGGGGCAGGAGAGATGATCCTGGGGCGGGTCCTTCTAGGGCTCAGACTTCGTCAAGGCCTGGTGGCTCTGAGGGAGGGAGTTCATCATAGCCATAGAGAGCTCCCTATGTATCAGTATTGTACCATTTTGTATGATGATGTAGACACCTTTGGGTGATTGTAGCCATATGATTTTGACATCATTGTATCATGACACTTTATATATATATATGAGATGATTCATCTTTGCAGTAGCTATATGCATGTGTACCTATGTGATGAGATGTTTCATGACATATGTTTCTATGTGATACTTATGATAGGGATGCAAATATGTACATTATGAAATGCAATATATTTTTTTTGTTCTTTTATGTTTTTAATATGTTATGCCAATGCAAATGTGAATGTATGAAATATGGATGAATATGATAATGCAAATAATTATTTACATGATGAGAATATAAAATGTGCTAACAAGTGTTGTGTGCAGGATGTGATGCAATTGTGATATCTATATGTATGTGTGAAATGATTAATATGTGGAAATGCAGGTGCAAACTACATGAAATGCAAATATTTTTGGTGTGTCATTATACTCAGTCATGTGATAGCAAGTTACGCGGACTCAAGAAGGATGATGAAAGTCAATCAAGAAAGGGGGATGGAAGATAGAAGATATGAAAGTGAAAGAGCTTCTTGTGCGTTATCATCATTGAGCTTTATTATGACAAGTAGGTTATGACAATCAAGGCATATGTTCGACCTAGAAAGTCATTGTACCCGTTTGCATTGAGATAAGACAGTCTCAAACAAGGAATGCCCTAGTTCAAACTAGACTCATAGTGTCCTCATATCCTTGGACAAGTCATAGCATTACTAAGAGACAATCCACAGACAGCAAAAGAAAAATAGGTGACGATACCCCATCCTCGCCTTTCTTGTCAAAGACATCCTGGAGATAGAATCTCTAGTCAAAGACATTCTGGAAAAGCTAAAAGACATGTCACCAGAAGATAAAATCAAAAGAAAACCAAGACTCGACACCAACATTCACTGTATTCCTCAAGTTTAGTGTCTCTTGTCACTTGTATAAGTCTTATTTGATTGTGTTCACAATGTTTACTTTCACAAAAAGGATAAATCGCACTGAACCATAATATTGTCTGAGTCTGTTGAAAGATTTGATTTATTGAAGCCCATTGTTGCTGCTGTGTCTCATCTGAAATTGACTGAATCCATGAAACTAATACTTTATTGCGGAGAAGATGAAACTTTATTGCGGATTTGCGATGCAGATGTTGCTTTATTGCGGATTATGTGCATATAGACTAAAGAAAAGTGGAAGAAACTGTACTCCTTATAATAGGTGATGCTCTCAGTTCCACACCCATCACTAGACGTAGGTTTTTCCTTAGCCCCAGATAGGAGCTGATTTATTATGGATGGAAAAGGGGCAAAAAGGAATGTTTATTATGAATGGCTAACCAATCTTAGGTAGATCAATAACAAGCCATGATGAGAATGGGTAAGTTTTATTATGGATGGATAGGTCGTGAGTGTGTGCAAAAAGTGAAAGGATGAAAGTGAATCCTGAAGGAGGGAGGAGCACTGTCTCTACACATGGCGCTGGTGACCCAATTTTCACCATGGTACTTGCCCAGGGCACCACCAAAGTGGTTTTCACCGTTGGATGAAATTATTTCTCTTTATTTTTTTGGTTTTTTTGATTTTTGTTATTGTCACAAGGCGCCTGTTTGCCAGGTTTTCACCAAGTAATGATTTTTTATGTTTATGATTTTTTTTGTATTTTTGAAATTTTTGATTTTTTTTGTATTTTTGACATTGGGATACTCTGAAGAGCTATGTGTAAAACCTGTGAAGATGCATGCTATTGATAGGATCCTCCAAAGGTTCACCCTCTGTAGTTGAGAGCTGATATGCCCCATATCCATATGCTGCTATAATGATGTAAGGACCAAGCCAGTTTGGTTCGAACTTGCCCTTCTTCTCTCTGTCTTGCTGATTTTTTGGGTTTTCTCTGAGAATCAAATCACCTACCTCAAATGTGCGAGGCTTGACTTTGTGATTGTAGCTGCGACTCATTTGTTGTTGATAAGCCTTGAGATGATTAAAAGCAGTTTGTCTTCATTCATCCAATAGTTCAAGTTCTTGTAAGCGAGAGACCCTATAGTCTTCATCACTGATAATGCTTTGCAAAGAGACTTGTAAAGAGGGTAGCTCGACCTCAATAGGCAAGATGGCTTCAGTGCCGTAGACAAGTGAATAGGGTGTAGCTCCTGTAGGTGTGCGGACACTTGTGCGGTAGGCCCAAAGTGTGGGATTAAGTTAGATATGCCAATTACGGCCAGCGTCGTCGACTGTCCTTTTTAAGATTTTAAGGATTGTTTTATTAGATGCCTTAGCGTGACTGTTACCTTGGGGGTAATATGGTGTGGAGAAACGATGGGAAATATGGAAGCGGTCATAGAGTTCGCGAACATCCTGATTTTTGAAGGGATGCCCGTTATCGGTGATAATGGAAACAGGGATACCGTATCGACAAATGATATAGTTGAGAATGAACGTAGCAATCTGTTTTCTAGTGACTTGCATGAGAGGCACGAATTCAATCCATTTTGTGAAATACTCTGTGGCAGTGATAATGAATTTATGACCATTGAAGGATGGAGGGTGAATCTTGCCTATGAGATCGAGTCCCCACTGACAAAAGGGCCAAGGAGTCACAATTGGTTGAAGTTCTTGCGTTGGTGCATGAATGAGGTCTCCATGAAGTTGACATTGCTTACATTTCCTAACAAATTGATATGAGTCTTTTTCCATATTGGGCCAGTAATATCCAGTCTTGATGAGTTTCTTAGCTAAGGTAGGACCACTAGAATGTGGACCACATATCCCTTCATGTACTTCATGTAACGTAATTCGAGATTTGTCGCTTTCTAAACATCTAAGAAGAGTGCCATCTAGACCTTGATGGTATAGGACATCGACTAAAATGATGTATCGAGAAGATTGGGGAATGAAAGTGCGACGTTGGTTATTGGATAGATCAGGAGGTAGGGTATTGTCATGAAGGTATGTGAAAATGGAACCATATAACTGGGACTCAGGACCGATGACACATATTATCTCAGTAGGAGTGATTTCATATGAAGGAACCAAAAGGTTATCCACCAAGAACTCATAGTGAGTCTCATTCAGAGGTAGATCGATCAGTGAAGCGATTGTAGCCATGGCATCTGCGGCTCGATTCTGCTCTCTTGGTATCTGCTTAAAGTCTAGCTTCATGAGATGTTCTTTTAAGTCATCCACCATTCTTTTGTAAGGCATTAATTTCTCATCCTTTGTTTGGTAATCATCAGTTGCTTGATGGATTACAAGTTTAGAGTCCCTAAAAATACGAAGTTCCTGGATCTTCCACTGAACTGCAATCCGTAATCCAGTTGTTAATGCCTCATACCGCTATGTTATTAGTGCAAGGAAATGATAATCGATATGATTTTGGTATGGAATCCCCTTGGGGAGTTATGAAGAGGATACCAGCTCCTGGCCCATGCTGTGTGTATGAGCCGTCAAAGTATAGTTGCCATGGCTTTGCATGTGACACTGTTAAAATGTATTCATCTGGAAATTCTGAAATTAGAGGAACATCATCTATCATGGGAGCATCTGCTAACTGATCTGTGATAGCTTGTCCTTTTATTTCTTTTCTGTCCACATACTTGATGTCGAATTCACTTAGGATCATTACCCATTTGGCTAGTCACCCAGTAAGTGTTGCTTTATTGAGAAGGTATTTCAATGGATCGATCCTTGCAACCAACTTAGTCTTATGAGTTAGCATGTAATGTCGTAATTTCTGCGAAGCAAAGACCACGGTGAGACATGCATGCTCAATTGGTGTGTATTTTAGCTCATATCCCACCAATGTGCGACTGATATAGTATATTGCCTTTTCTTTGCCCTCAACAACTTGTTGTGCTAAGAGTGCCCCTAGTGCTGTTGAAGTAGCTGATATGTATAGTAAAAGAGGCTGATCTGGAATTGGTGGCATCAAAACTGACAGATTCAGAAGATAATCTTTGAGTATCTGGAAAGCCTGTTGACAGTTATCATCCCATTTGAATTTGATGTTTTTATGTAGCAAGTGCTGAAAGGGATTACATTTATCTGCAAGTTGTGCTATGAATCTTTGTATGGACTGGAGTCTCCCTTGTAAAGATCAAGGTTGACTGATATTTCTTGGTGGTTGCATCTCTAGGATGGCCTTGACTTTTGCTGGATCGGCTTCGATTCCTCTTTTTGATACAATGAATCCTAGGAACTTCCCGGAGGTTACTCCAAAGACACATTTCTTGGGGTTTAATCTTACTTTGTATTTTTCCAACCGATCAAAGATGACTGAAAGTATGTCCAAATGTGTATCTCTATCTACTCATTTACCCAAGAGGTTGTGAACATAATCTTCCACAATAACATGCATGAGATCATGAAAGATAGTAGTCATGGCTCTTGGATATGTAGCGCCTGCATTTTTTAGCCCAAAGGGCATGACATTCCAACAGAAAGTTCCCCAAGGACAAGTGAATGTTGTTTTGTGTTGATCCTCAGACGTGATCTTTAATTGATTATAACCAGAGAATCCATCCATCAACGATAACATTTCATGACTTGCTGTGAGATCTACAATCAAATCTATGTTTGGTAATGGGAAGTCATCCTTAGGACAAGCCTTGTTGATGTCTTTGAAATCTATACATATTCTGATACTGCGATCTGCTTTACTGACAGGCACTAAGTTGGAGATCCATTCAGGATAATCAATTGGGCGTATGAATCTGACATCCAATAATTTCTCAAGCTCTGCTTTGACCAATAATGCGACTTGGGGATGCATCTTTCTTAATTTTTGTTTCACTGGTTTTGCCCCTGGTTTAACTGTCAAATGATGCATTATCAAATCTAGATCCAATCCAGGCATATCAGCGTATGACCATGCAAAGTTGATTTGTCATTCTATGAAGAAACTTATGAATTTTGACCTTTCTGACTTTGTCAAAGATTGAGCCAGGAATATGTTGTGTGGAACCTCTTCTGTGCCAATGTTTGTTTTGATAGTCTCCTCTACCAATGTGGATGACTTTTCCTCATATGATGCTAGGAGAATGTCGAGCCTTCCATCTTTGGGTGCCTCAGAGAGGTTTTTGCCCTCAGATACGTCCTTTCTTTTTACTTTTTTGGGGTCAGACAGTGCCACAATGTGGTTTTCGCCATAAGATTCTTGGTTTGTTTTTATTTTTATATTTTTATGACTGGAAGGCCTGACACCCTCACCAAAATATGCCACGCTATTGAGTTCTATAGTGTATCCCGCTTTATGGTCCCCAGGGGGAAGATCATCTCGTATGCTAAGATAGTCAATAAAAGCTTCATTATTTTGGAATGTGTCAAACTGTGCAGGTCCTTCATGATCCGAGTCAATAAGTTGGTGGTGGACAAGGGGAAGGCCTTTAATGTCTTCGAAGTTAGTGGGGCTAAGAGTGAAGATGCAGTTATATTCAGGTATGTCGAGGTAGTTATCAAGGTCATCGTTGGCACTCTCCTCATCAGTCTTGATCGTGAACGAATCCAAATTATCATCACTAGTAGCACATTCTGGGATAGGTGTTCTCATTCTATGTGATTTCAACCTAGAACTTAGAGACAAGGACTGTGTGGAATCCTTAGGGCTTGTTTCTTGACCAACTTTGAATTTTTCATAAAATTCCTCTTCTTCTGTGGGTTCATCTGGCTCTCTGAATGTCTCGATGAGCTCGTAGTCACTGGAGGATTTGTTTGAACCCCATTCCCATTCATTGGAGTTTGTGGAATAACAATTCTCTTGTTGAATTTTGGTAGCTTTGATTTGTAATGCTTCTTCTGTCCTTTGAGTGTGGACCTTGGAAGTCATGAAACCAAGTCCCTTCGAGCGTTCCTTTTTGAATGTCAATTCAGGTTGTAAAGGTTCAATGATGCCTTCCTTTCTTAAACCAAGAGGGCTTTTGCCATCATACCCAAATTTTTGCAGGATCTTGAAACCTTTGCCATATTTTTCATATGGTACACTGATGTGATCTTGTGTATCATTTTCAAGGTCTTTGTAAAGCATTTTGTATAAGTCTTCCTCTTCCAATTCACCCCATCTTTGAAAGATAGTAGGGTCCCATTTGAGTACAATGATAGATACCTGTTTATAAGGATGTGGTCTTCCATATTCTTTAGGTGAACTCATGACTTTTTGTAAGCACATGGTCTGATTTAAAGTGTATTCACCCATGCCCTTGTCCTGAAATTTGCCTTTAAGCTCACCTTGTTTTGATGTCGAAGGTTTTAATGACTTAGGATCAATGTATGCCGAAGAAGGAATAGCTTCGCGATTACTGGGAATGATGGTCTTAGTTTTTGATCTCAAGTTATTACAGTATATGAATGGATTAGAATCACCATTAACTGTTATTTCAACTCCATTGTGAGGAAACTTGATGCATTGGTGATATGTAGATGGGACTGCCCTCATTTCATGAATCCAAGGACGTCCTAACAATATGTTGTATGTGAGATCTAGGTCTAGGACTTGACAAACCACATCCTTTGTAACTGGCCCAACTCTGAGAGGTAAGGTGACTGTGCCCTTGGATGAACACTCTTCATCATCATATGCTTTGATGGTAATTTTATTTATAGAATTCATAGCTTTATCAGAATATCCCAATTGTTTAATAGTGCTCAATTTAAAAATGTTTAGACCTACTCCTCCATCTATCAGGACTCGTTTGATTCTATGTTTGTGTATGAAGGCTTCAATGTGTAATGGTGCATTATGTGGCTAACTTACGAAGGCGTCATTGGCTTCTGTGAATGTAAGAGAGTGTGGAATGGAAAGGTATCCCACCATGGCTTGAAACTGGTCCACGTTCAGATTAGTGGGGACAGTAGTGCCTCTCAAGATTTTGTCAAGAATAGCTTTATGTGCGGGGGATATGCGTAAAATCTCAAGGATGGAAATAATCGCAGGTGTCTTCCCTAACTATTCTACAAGGTCGTATTCAGGCTTGGTTGATGAGGAAGCAGTGTTTTTAGCTGAAGCACCTTGCAAAGTGAATTTACCTCGATGGGTTGTAACATGACATTCAGAGGTAGATTCGGAAGAAGATTCGATTCCTTTTGGGACAATCTTGGGTCTCTAGGTAGAATTCTCAAGGGTTTTGTCCTTGATGATAATAGTAGAGACATAATTGTCCATTGAAATGTGATTGATAGTTGAATCATAGTTATAGGATGCTCTGGTATAGTTGGTTTGGTCATCTGTGGCTTTAGCTTTTCCCTTGTCATGTTTTGGGAATGGTTCCTTAAACATCTCATGTTCTTGATTGGATGAGGGTCGTTCAATCTCAATGTCACCTCTATTAATGAGATCTTGTATGATGTTCTTTAGTCGATGACAATTTCCTATCTTATGACCCTTGTTCTTATGGAATTCGCAATACTCATCATCATTCCACCAATTTGGTTTGACCTTTGGCTCATATGGAGGAAAATCTGGAATTGTGATTACTTTGTTTGCCACTAGCTTCTTGAAGACTGACTCAAGTGGTTCTCCCAATGGGGTATACTTCCTTCGTGACTTAGAAGTTGTTTGAGTGTTTACTTGATTGTTTGTAGAGCTTGATCCCAAAAAAACAATTTTGGGTCGCACTGTATTGGCATCAACAACACCATCATTGACTGTGTTCTTGTTTTTGTTCCAAAATCTTGGCTTATCTTTTCCTTTAAAGTCATCTTTATTTTCCTTGAATATCTTAATGACTCCTTGTTCAATTAGGACCTTTTCTGTCGCTAAGCCTTTTTCAATGATGTCCTTGAAGGTGGACAAACAAGCTTTCCTTAGATCATAGCCAATGTCTTTATTAACATTCTGGGTGAACATTTCTACCATTTGTTTTTGTGGAATTTCACAAGAGCATCTACTGGCTAGATTCCTCCATCTTTGTAAAAATGATGAAAAAGATTCTCCATCCTTTTGCTTGGTGTTACACAAAGTAGTGACTGATATGTCTGTCTCTATGTTGTATGAGAAATGTTGGATAAATGCCTCTGCTAAGTCACCCCATGACTTAATTCCAGGTGGGAGTTGGGAGAACCATTCCATAGCTTGATCACCTAAGCTTTGTGGGAATAATCTCATCAAATATGTCTCTTTTGTTGCTACCTCAATGTAGGCTGTGAAAAACTATCTTATGTGTGCCTTAGGATCCCCTTTGCCTCTATACTTATCAAACTTAGGCATCACAAAGTGTGTAGGAAATGGAGGCATTGGAAAGCTCTTGTCAAATGGATAAGGACATATGTCTCTCATTGTGTATGTTGGCTTTGGTGTATTTATGTCCTCCATTTTCTTTTGTAAGTCCCTGATTTGTTGCTCCAAATTGTTCTTAGGTGGAGATCGACTTCTTGGACCATACCCCATGCTTGAGGCACCAATTGGAGGAGGAGCATGTTGCATATATGGATGATATTGATCATACACATGTTCATATGGAGGAGGTCTATAATGATGCTGCGTATATGGACCACTTGGTATAGATTCATGTTGAGGAATGAAATATCTGCTTTGTCCATGTATACCATACTCTATAGGCATGTCATGTTCTAATGTGTTGCCCCCAAATTTGACATGGGGTTTCCTTGTGTCCAAATTTTGAGCATGCCTTTGAATATGCAATTGCTTTGGTGGTTGATCCTTAGCATTGGTATGTGATTGAGCATATTTTTCTGCATAAGACTTCCATAATGGTCTGCGAAGGTGAGTATCATATGTTTGACCATGTGTATGTGGGACCTCTGGTTTTTGAAACAAAGATGATGGTGATTCAGGCACCATATGTGGTCCTCTATTGCCTCCACTATTAGGCCTCCTTTGATCCATGTTGGAGTGAGTTTGTTGCAAAGGTCTATGTTCCATTATTTGAGACATGTCAAAATCATGAGGGATCTTGGTTCCATTTTGTGCCATCACTTGTAGAAAGTATTGTCTATCTCTCCTCATTATTTCCTCAATCAATCAATTAAAATGAGGATTCATAATGGTGTCTTCCACTTTTTCTGAATGTACAGAAAAGTTGTCCATATTGTCATTGTGTGTATCATTGCTGTTTGTAGTGTCCATGTTCTCAATATTTGGCATGTTTCTATAAGCATCCATGTCAGGTAATGTAGTATGATCGAAATTGAAAAAGATGTCATTGTCATACTCATAGGAACTCATGTTTGCGGACTCTTGAGCCTCTTTAGTTTCTCTCCTAGATTTTTGGGAACGGGTTTCAACCATGAACTAGGTATTGACCAAGATGTGTGAGACTAGATGAGAATGGAAAGAGTATGGAAGACCAAGAGTTGGATGGAATGTAAATGAATCTGAGGTGTACTTGCAATGTCCAAAGTGTAAGACCAAGTATGTATGTAGTAGAGTAGGTGTGACTTCCAAAGAGAGGATAGTTTCTCTTGATGAGGTAAGTTGACCTTGACTCTAAGTAAAACCAAATGAGACCCAAAGGTGATAGACCTTGATGAGGGATCACTTAGCAAAATGTTGTTGTATGTAGTGTGCTGACAAAGTATGATGAGGACAAGCAAGTGACCTTTTGAGTCAAGTTTAGACAAATATGAATGTAATGTAAGGTGTAAAGCAATGATGGACTATGTGAGACCTAAAGACAGGTTCAATGCTAGATGAAAACCTGGAGAAATAACCTAGGAAGCTCAAGAATTCCGTAACTGACTGTGTTTGTTTGCTGGATTGTAAAAGTTTTTCAATTCTAAACACAGACGCTCTTGTATACTGCATAGACACGATTTCCTGACACAGACGTGGTTCTGTTTAACACAGACGCATTTCTGAGATTTTGTAAATGCAATGTTGATTCTGAGAACACAGACGCGTTTCTGCCCTTCACAGATGCGGTTATACGACATTGACGCTATTATGTCAGACACAGACGCGTTTCTGCAAAATTTGTGCAATTTTTTCCAATCTATGAAGTTGTTTTGTTGTGACCAAATCTGACTGTTCGATTGTTTTTCGTGACAAGAGGACATAGTGTTGATGAGGACTAAATGTTTGCAAGTGTCTAGAGTCAAAAAATGACTCAAAAAAAGTGTGATGTCTAATGTAAAATTGTTTTGCATACACTTGAAGACACAAAAGACACAATGTTTTGATGTTTGGTCTTGAATGTTTGAATTTTTAAAATAAGTCAAGCACAATTCTTATGGCTAGCCAAGACAATAGTTGTTGATCCCACATGGGGTTTTACCCCTGAGGCTACGCTATTCAGAGCAAATACTTAGATGCTTGACCCCACTGGCTCCACCCTCGAAACTCACTTCTCGGGGTAGCCAAGCATCAGTCCCCACAAAAACTCCTTGTGGCGAACTTTGTATCTCTACTAAGAATCGTATGTGTGTGGGCCGCTACCAAAGGTCCGACCTCCTACCTCAACAACTAGAAGGATTTGGGCTTCTGAAACAAAAGGGTGCTAGTAAGGGCATCCTCTCGTGTGGCCATACATGCAGCACTTTCAGCTCTGTAAATATAGAAGGCTCCTAGCCGGTAGGGGTTACACCCTACAAATGATCAAATAAATTTGATCAAATGGGTTTATGGGGAGACATAGTGTCAGTATGAACTAATCAGCACACGTTATCCATAGTTTTCACCATGAATACAATTGTTTATAGTGGTTCAGAAGAGGTGGGTTCTCCTCGCTACCACTTGGGTCATTCTCTTCTCACTAGTAGTCCTAATGACCACACGGGAAGACAGGCCCTCTAAAGATTAAACAAAAAGAGCCTATTGCTTAAGACACAAAAGACAATGATTCAATTTTAAAGCACCAATTGAAGTGTTTGCTAGTCTATGAAAACAAGACACACAATAAAAATCCAAAAACCCTTGTCAAGGACCTGCAACAAAGATTTATTAGTAGTTTGGATTGTTTGAAATAATCACCCCTTCCTGCAAGCACACAAGTTAGGTAAATTTTAGATCCAAAAGACTTTATGAAAATAGGGGCCTTAAACAAAATGATTTTGCTTTCAGGACAAGCTGCACCAATTTCGTTAGCTAGATTTGAAGATGTTAGCTCAAAATAAACTAGATCTGAAAAATCGAATGATTAAAAACTAAATCAATGAAAAACCCCCAAAAATGAAATTAGTGCGCACAGACGTGGGTATCATACGTAGATGCGGGTTCGAGACGTAGACGCGCTTCTGTGAGACATAGACATGGCTCCATAACGCAGACGTGGCTTCTGGATGTAGACGCGCTTGAAAACCCCATAGACGCGCTTGAAAACCCCATAGACGCGACTGGAGATCACAGACGCGATTTCCAGAGTCTGCAAAAAAAAGGATGAAATAGTGTCGCAGACGCAGACGCGATTCCAGATGTCACAGACGTGACAAAAAATCACAAACGCGGTCCGGAAGTACACAGACACGACAGAAAACCAAAAATGTGATCCGAAGTATGTAGACGTGAAAATATCACAATGCTGTCAAAAATGTCAGATCTGCAACTTCAAGACACAAAATCTGCAACAAGGATGTTAAATGCAAAAGGGACAAGAGTCCCACCGGGCATGCCAAAATGTATATGGTGAAAATGGAAACAACAATAATGTTGAAAGACTAAATGGATTCAACCACAAAACCCTATCCTAACAACAACAAAGATCCACCATAACATATGAAGATTACCTAAGACAATGCAAATCAAATGAAATCACAAAGATTATACCATCACATGTCCAATAGGGTTTGAATCTCCATTCTTCCTATCTCCATTGATCTTGCTTGATATATTTGCTCTCAGATTTTATGTGCACAAGAGCTCAACAAAGAACGGAATGTGGTTGCAAGTAGGATCTCATATGAAAAAGCGTAGTGTAGTCAAGTGCGTAAATTGATTAGCCAGGATGCATAGTTAGGGTTTGATAATGAAGGAAGAATCTCCTTATATAGAAGACACCATAAGAAATGGAGGGATAAGATTGATAGGTGTAAAAGAGGTCGGCTATGATTAAAGGGTAGGTAGAGAAATAATAAAATAATAAGAGGGGTAGGTAGTGTATGAATTAAGAGATGAATGACGTGTCATGGGTAGAAAAGGTTAATGAATTAATTAAATAAATAAAGATTCATTTAATTAATAGAGGAAGTGGGATCAATTAAATAAATAAAATATTTATTTAATTTAGGAAAAGGGATAATTTAAATAAATAAATGTATTTATTTAAATGAGAAATAAGGCTAGAAGAGGATAAATGAATGAATTAAATAAATAAAGATTTATTTAATTAATAGAATAATTAGGCTAAAGTAATTAAATAAATAAAATATTTATTTAATTAGCCATGACAATTTTAGGTGTCTACACTTTCAAATCCAATCTTCACAATATGGGAGTGTAAGTGTTCATACCATGCTCTAGGTGCCTGCTTCAATCCATACAAAGCTTTATGTAGCCTACACACCATGTCATTGTCTTCTAATAGGGCAAACCCATCTGGTTGCTCTATATACACCTCCTCTTCAAGTATTCCATTCAAAAATGCAGATTTTACATCCATTTGATATACTTTGAATCCCTTGAAGGCTGCATATGCAAGAAGCATACGAACTCCTTCCAATCTAGCTACTGGAGCAAAGGTTTCTCTATAGTTTTCTCCTTCTTCTTGAGCATATCCCTTACACACCAGTCTGGCTTTGTTTCTTACCACTGTGCCATCTTCATTCAACTTATTTCTGAAAACCTATTTGGTGCCAATGACATTCTTGTGCTTAGGTCTGGGTACCAAAGACCATGTGCCATTCTTTTCTATCTGGTCAAGTTCCTCTTCCATTGCCTTAATCTAGTCTTCATCTTTATGTGCCTCTTTAAAAGTTTTAGGCTGAAATTTAGAGATCATGCAAGAGTTTTCTCTGACCTTTCTTCTTGTAAGAATTCCTGCATCCTTATCTCTTATGATTTGCTTTGGATCATGATTCAACTTAACATACCTAGGAATGATCTTAACAGATTCCTCTTGCTTTTCTTTTTCATCCTCATCTTCATCAGTATCAACATCTACCGGTGTAGAAGCACTGCTACTGGTACTAGGTTGTTTTGCAATCGGTTCCCAAAAGGTTACCACTGGTTCATCTACTACTCGCTCACTGTCGGTTTCCTCAGGTTTCTCAGAAGCTTCATCAACTCTAACATTGATACTTTCAACAATTCTCTGAGTCCTATTATTGAAACACTTGAGAGCTTTGCTTTTGGTGGAATACCCTAGGAATATTCCCTCATCACTTTTTGCATCAAACTTGCTATGATGTTCACTCCTCTTGATATAACATTTGCTACCAAACACTCTAAAGTAGCTTACTATAGGAGTCTTACCGGTCCAATACTCATAAGGTGTTTTATCCTTACCTTTCTTGATGAGTACCCGATTCATAGTGTAAACTGTAGTGCTCACCACTTCTCTCGAGAAGGTGCGAGCAACCTTCCTTTGAATCAACATCATTCTGGCTACTTCAACTAAAGTCCAGTTGTTCCTTTCTGCTAGGCCATTCTGCTGTGGAGTTCAGGGGGCAGACAGTTGCCTCTTGATGCCATACTCTTCACAGTACTTGTTGAATTCACCTGAAGTGCATTCTCCTCCTTGATCAGTTCTTAGGAACTTAATCCTCTTTCCACTTTCCTTTTCGACTAGTGCTCTGAAAGCTTTGAAATTTCCAAAAGTTTTAGACTTATCTTTCAAGAATGTGACCCACATCATTCTTGAGCAGTCATCAGTGAGAATCATAAAGTACCTATCTCCCTACACACTCCTAGGTTTCATAGGACCACACAAATCAGTGTGCACAAGATCAAGTAAATTGTCTGTAGTGAAAGATTTACCTTTGAAGGTTGAGGAAGAAATTTTACCCAATTGACACTCTCTCCACAAAGGATTCTCCAGTTTTCTCAACACAGGTAATTCTCTAACTGCCTTGATCTTATTGGTCTTCAAAATATTATCAAAGTTTACATGGCAGAGTCTCTTATGCCATATCCAGCTATCATCAAACTTATCCATTAGACATTTACTGATACTTGCATTCAGTTGAAATAAGTTACCTCTGGTTTGCATACTGGTGGCCATCAGTTCACCACTCTTTCCTTTTATTTTGCACACTCCATCTTTGCATTCTAGAGTGAGTCCATTATCATTCTGTTGGGAAACACTCTAAAGGTTGTGCCTGAGACCTTCTACCCAATACACATTATCAACACTGCTTTTTCCATTTAGAGAGATGGACCCTCTGCCTTTTACCATACATGGTGCATCATTACCAAATCAAACCACATCACCATCATACTCTTCCAGAGATAGAAACTTACTCTGGTCACCAGTCATGTGGTGAGAACAACCACTGTCAATAATCCACTCATTGGAATTATCAACGCGGGAGACAAGAGCCTTCTTGTCTGACACAGCTTCCTTAACTGCTACAAACACAATGTCTTCACTTTCTTCATCTTATGATTCCTCATTAGTGACACCTTCCTCAACTGCTACAAAACATTTTCTCTTGTTTCCTCCTTTGAACTTCTTGAACTTCTCTGGTTTGTCCTTATTATCACCATTAGGATAGTTTACAACAATGTGTCCTATCCTATTACAAGAAAAGCATTTCAAAGGGAGCTTACCTCTGTATTTACTAGTTCCCTTAGGAAGTCTCTTGGCAAGAAGAGCTTCAAATTCCATCAAGATCTCCTCATCATCCATTTCTCTGCTTTGTCTTGGTTCACAACTGGTACTAGCTTCTTTTCCCCTTCTAGATGGTGTAGTAGATGCTCTAAAGGTTGATTCAGTTTTCTGAATACTGCCATCATAATTATTTAGCTCATATGCGGTCAACTTAGCAATGATGGAGTCTAGGGATAAATTTGTCTTGTCTATAGACCTCAACTCTTGAATAGCAGCAACTCTTATTGCATAGACCGGTAATAAGGATCTCAAGACTTTGCTAACAACAGTGGAATCATCTATTTTACCTCCTGCACTCTTGATGTCTCCAACAACAATTTTGATTCTTATTCCATATTGTTGAATGGTCTCTCCTTCAACCATTCGCATGTCTTCAAACTTTCCCCTAAGGCTCTCTTCCTTAGCTTGCTTCACATGTTCATCACCACCATGGATATTCTCCAGAGCATCCCATACTTCTTTGGGATTATCTTTATCTTGAACATCAATAAACTCAATGTTAGATAGACTGCTGATTAGAGCTTCCATGACTTACCCATTCTCCCAAATCTCTCTTTTTTGATCATCAATGAGAGTACCGATAGGAATAACATAAGCATTCTCAACATAGCTCTAGTGTTGAGCACCCATGCTTCTGATGTAGATCTTCATTTTTTCCTTCCATATCTTAAAGTTATCTCTGTTGAACTTTGGACCTTCCCTCTTCATCATTAGAGTAGGATCTTTTTCTCAAGCAGTTCAGCTTACCACATAGAGGACCTGGAAGATGCTTTGATACCAATTGATCAATAATGATGCACACTTAGTACCAAACCGGTACTGAGAGGGGGGGGGGTGAATCAGTACAGGCAAATTTTTTTTTCCCTATTCAAACATCAGAGACTGCACTAACCGGTAAGCAACATTACCGAACTCAGTCAAGACACTATTCGTAAAACATAGTGAGACTGTGAAAAACACAAACCGGTAACACCCAGATCAATTCAAGACCTAATACCTTATCACAACTTCACCCAAATGCTTAAGCAAGTAATACATCAGAAATACTTATGACCATTAAATCAACTTGCATTACCACTTAACATAAGACACTAAACCATCACATGAAAAGCATCACACATGACACACTGATTTTTCATGTGGAAACCCAACTAGGAAAAACCACGGTGGGGATGAATACCCACAAGTTGTTCTTTGAACTCTTCTGAAGTCCGCTTTGTTAGGAGCCTAGTTCGGTTAAAGACTTTTACAATAGGTTCTGCTAGGAACTGATCCTTCTATGGATCACCCAGTTAAGGCATGGCTAAATATCCGGTTAAAGGTTAGAACCCTATTAAAGGTTACCTCGCAAGAGGATTTTAAGAACTTATTGAATTGAGTCACCCTGTTAAAGGATTTACACAAAAGTCTGTTAAAGCTACCCGGTTAAGGGATTTTCCAACTGCTGAAATGGTTAGAAGTCAACAGGTAATACACTGATATGATAATAACACACAATGCCAAGGCAAATCCTCTTTAGCTCCTTTTCTTCTGCAATCACACTCTACAGGTATCAACACACTTCTCTGGTCTGGCAAGAATCAAGTATCTCTTCACTTGGATACACATGTAAAATTTTCCAACAACTTCGAAATGAGAAACATCATCGACCTTATAGAAAATAGATAGGTCGGTAGCATAAACCCTAAACCCTAAACATTTAGGTTTATCAATTTAGTCGGTTCAATCCTGACCATTAATCATACTGCATTGAATGCAACAGTCTTGAACAAATCTCAAGACGTTCTCCAATGTTTATTCTTTGCTGCTTTAGGAAGCTGATAACCCATCAGCGCTCTCCACCATTTACAAAGACTTCACACATTCCTGAGGTAGATAGGATCAATTTCCATGCAAGATCCTCAAGGAAATCCTTCATGCGCACAAGGATGACATGGTAACATGATCTGATCTTCATTACAATGCTAACTCATCATAAGATGTCATCAGTTGAATCAAACAGGCTTGGAATGCATCAACTGGAAACCCTAAAGCTGAGACTACCAACTGGTAGTCATGCCAAATGAAACCTCGATACAAAACTTCCCATATACCGGTTCTCATTCCAACATACCGGTTCACCTTGAACAAACATACCGCTTCACTTTTTCATATATGTACCGGTTCACATCATCATACTGGTTCTCTTGCCAGTTGCTTATATCAATATACCAGTTCACACTTCAACCTATTGACATTAATGACAACATACAATATCATCATGTCATCAAGCTCTGGACATATGCCAACAAAGAAAACCCTGTCCACCATGTCATAAGCTTTCAGGATGTCCAGTTTTAAAATCATACAGGAGTCCTTGGTCTTCCTGGCTGGGTGAAGCGTTTCATGAGCAATGATAATGCTTTCCACAATGGATCTTCTAGGGGAAAAACCACTTTGTTCATCTGATATGATGTGATTAAGGAGGGGCTTCAATCTGTTAGCTATGATCTTTATTACAATCTTATATACAGTGTTGCATAGAGCAATGGGCCTAAAGTCACTCATTTGTTGTGGATTTTGCTTCTTCGGAATTAGAGTAAAAAAGGTGTGATTGAAAGGCCCTAACATAGTCATCTTCTTTCTTGATTCTTCTACTGCAAGATGTAAATCTCGAGCAATGATATCCCAAAAATGATGGAAGAAAGCAACAGGGAAGCCATCCAGGCCAGGAGTCTTATCCGGTTTCAACTGGAAGGTGGTAATCCTTACCTCATCAATTGAAATAGGAGTATGGAGAGCTATATTTTGATCACCAAATCTAACAGATGGGTTTGAGTTCAGAATTTTGGTTCTTGCTACATGATTGATCTGGTGGACCCCATTCAACAAAGAGTAAAAGAATCTCACAGCTTCCTGCGCAATGTCCTCATATTTCCTAACAGTGACTCTATCCGGTCTCATAATATCTAATATTTTGTTTCTATTTCGATAGGCAATGACCGACCAGTGGAAGAAATTGGTGTTTTAATCACCTTCCTTAAGCCATAACTCCCTTGATTTTTGATGTCAGTGAATTTACTCACACCGAAGGATTTCATTTAGGTCAGACTTGAGATAATTTTTTTTGATAAATAGATCCTCAGTCATTCCAGAAGTGATAACAGAGATGGTTAAGTCTGTCAATTCAGCCTTAATTCTTAATTTCTCCATATGAATATTCTTGAAATGGCTCTTATTCCATTCTTTGATCTTGACCTTAATATACTTGAGCTTTTTATTGAGAATGAGAAGTCTCGAATAATTTCCCAAAACCGGTTCATTCCACCAAGAGGCTATAAGGTCATATAGTCCAGGCACTCTGAACCACATTTTCTCAAACCAAAATGGGGTGCCCCCCTCTGCTTGAATGAACGCAGTCTCCAGATAGATCGGGTAGTGATTTGATCCGATAAGTGGGAGAATCGATGATTCTAAGGCTAAATTTTGTCCTAACCACTCACCAGAGACAAGAAACTGGTCAAGCCATTCAACAATATTAGTAAAACCTGCTCTTCGGTTCGTCCATGTGAAAATACCATTTTTCAGAACAATGTCTAAAAGGTGATTCTGCTCAACAAAATCCAAAAAGCCCTTCTGGGACGTACCAGTTCTCTAAATACCCCAACTTTTCTTAGTGCTAGAGAGGATCGTATTGAAGTCCCTGACTACCACGCAACTACCATCGGTAATACTGTTTAGTTTACTGGATAAGAGAGCCTAGAGAGCCTATTTATCACCAGCAGTAGGTGGTTCGTACACATTGAAAAGATTGAAATTCTTATTTCGTCCAAGAATGGTAATCGATCAGTATTGCCAATACTTATCTTCCCCTACAAGTGAGATCTTAACATTCATGGGGTTCCAAATGATACCCTTGCCACCATAGGCTCCATTCGATTGCCTAAAAATTCCATTCCACTGTTTCCAAGCTCTCATTTTAGCAGCAGTCTCAACCTTGCTCCATTTAGTTTCCTGAAGTAGCCAAATATCTCCTTTAGTGTCATCAATCTAGCACTTAATCAAGCGCCATTTGTCAAGGACATTGATGCTCCTGACATTCCAAGATAGGAGTTTCATTGCTCCCGGGGAAGGGTATTTCCCTTCCCTAAATTATGTTTGGTTTGACCACAGGCAGTACCAGCCACTGCAAGCATAACTTTTTTGGACTTGCACCCCTGCACACCTTTTGGCTTAAAATTAGGTTTGTCAATAGTTGAATCCGATTTACCAAAACCTTTTGAAGTACCCTCCAGTATAAGATTTGAGTCCGGTTCAAAGTCTTCCTCCCCCTCCGAGGCGGAGGTTTCAATTTCACCATCTTCCAGCTCAATGCCTATCGAGGACCAGATCTGCCCTCCCATCTCCCTTAGTGCCAGTCTCCATATCTTGAGAGTGAAGATTGCCATCTTCAATTACCAGTTGATTCTTGGGCACACAGGGGGAGGGTGGAAGTGAATCTGCTAACTTGGATTCAATATCTGCCTGTAGGGTTTTGGTCTTCTCCAAAAGTGTGAGAAGATCTTGTTGACTCTTGCATTGACCAAAGGAGGGAGGAATTATGATCAAAGGGGTTGCTTCCATTAGTGGAACATTCTCATTGTCAAGATTGTTTTTGCAAATAGCTTCCCCTATGTCAAAGGCAATAGGAGGTTCCGGTTGCAGATTTACCTCAATAGGAGATTGCATACAGAAGTAACTTCGTTGTATCGTAGCCGAAACATCACAACTAATACTGGTATGATCTAAGAAAAAACATTTGGGACAAATATGGAGTTGATCTTCTCTATCAATCTTTTGGATCTAGATCTTCCCTGCCCCAATAATTTTGACTTCGTCAGGAATCTTGGTGATTTGATCCGTGCTAATACAAATTTTGAGGAAGCTTCCCCATAATTTATCCTCCAAGATATCATCTGCCGACACAAAGGTGCCAAGGTTTTTGCATATATACTTGATGACATCAATGTGCCAATAATCTGAGGGATAATTATACAGTTTTATCCATACCTTGTTGTCCGATAGTACATACGTTCGGGGGTTGAAATTGGGTTGCCAATCAATGGTGTGAACTTCAATGCCATCTAAGATGTATGGACATTTATTTTTCGCTTTCCATTTATCCTTATTGCTCATAAGTTCAATCATATAAAAATCATTTGGGAGGATATTAATGTTAATATCCTTGCCCCACTGTGCTCTACACCACGATTCAAAGTTGTCCTAAACCCACTTTCCACCACCCCACTTGATGAAAAGGCAAGACTCAAGCAAATTTGACATAGCAGAATTAATTTTATTCTCATCCAAAAAGATGGTGGGTCTTGAGGTTTTTCTTACCGGTTTATGAACATGGGGTCGCTGAGGGAGGGAGGCGGCTCTTCGAAAGTTAGGGTGTCTTGCTTGGCTCGTTCAAGGGTTCTGATTGTTAGGGCATAAATTGGATCTCCAGAACCTAGCTTGGTCCGCCCTTGAGTTGTCTTGCTTGAAGCGCCCAGTCCACTTTTGGAGATTACAGTGATCAATCGAGGGAACCAAAAAAGAGTCAGTGTGAGGATTGCCTCTCTCGGGTGCTGCACCGAAAATGCTAGGTTCAGGTGGTGGATACCAGTTTCAGGGAGCCTCAGATGCGGGACACTTAGCCTTACGAAACTAGCCTTTGTTATTCCACATAAAACCATTCTCCTTCCACTTATACGGGTCAATAGGGCACTGGTTGCCATTTGAGTAAGGGTTTCCAAAGTTTAACCATGGTCTGGAATGTCTATTGCCTTGGACCATATATGCTTTCCCAGCATTGATCAGTTTCTGAACAACCTACAATCTACCTATCTCGATGGGGAAAGCAATGTCTGCTTCATCGCTCCAAGATCCAACCTTCAAAGATTGAGCACCAGAATAGCGCACATTAGTAACCTTGCTCCTATCGCGAGTGCCGATCCTACTGCCATCCAGTGCCGCCATTTCGCTCCTCTCGAATTCCCTCTTCATCGTTGCTTATTATATTACCCTTGCACTATACTTACGAATGACTTGTTTTGGTTTCTACATATTACCCATGTAGATATTTACTTATGGTTATTTAAAATCAACACATTTAAAAAAAAATATTCACATGTTTGAATAATCTCTTATAGTCCTTATTAATGTTAAACTTTTTTTACACACATACATACATGCATGCATGCATACATTCATACATATATATATAGACACATGTTCATTTCTTTGTGTTTCTATGGCTCTTTATCATTGTATAATTAATACTCATAAAATTGGGATCTATTACATTTAATTGACTGTAAATTTTCTTTTTTTGAAAAAGTCAAAAAATGAACAAGAACACTTCAGTCTTGTTATAATAATTATACTGTTCGCTTCATATGAATTTATATATATATCTAGCTGGATATATCTATCATACAACAAACAAACACAAAAAAAGCAATTGTTGTTCCCTTTATTTCTACATGTTTGCATTTACATTCATGTGTCCTTCTTTCCCTTTGGTGTTTAAGGTCCCGCTTATTGTCTTGCTTCCAGTTTTGCATTTTTTATTTTATTTATAGATTGCTTTGGACCAAACAAATAATTTTTATTTGCAACTACTTTGTTAAAAATTTGAATGAATATCCTGATTATCCTAATTGTGATGTCCAATATTAATTAAGATTTCTACAAAGTTTTATTTCCAAATATATGTTTATCTATTGTTTTATATGTTTGGATCAATATATTTTCCTATCTGTGCCATTAAACACATGTACCTATCTATTTATACATACAAAGTAGAAAAATGTACATATCTATCATTATAAATTCCCATTTCTTTGTGACTATGTACATATTTTTACGTGTCTATGCATATTTTGGTATATACATATGATTTCATCTATCCGTGTGTATATATATACACATACACCTAGACATACATATATGTATTTACATTTACAAATAAATATTTCAACTGTTCAAATATCTTTATTGTCTATGGAGCTTGAAATACAAACAATTATACATTGGCACACAGATGAATACACAAACATGTATGTCTATCTATATACATCCTTATCAATTTGTATGTTTGTACATATGCATGATTGTATATTTTTATGTGTGTATATATATTTTGATATATGAATATGTTTGTATGTATCTGTATATAATTATCTACATAGATACATAAATGCATACATATACATATATAAATATTCACATAACTATATACAACAGATAATATATCCACATATACATTGATATATGTATAATTATGTGCATACAAATGAGTGCATAAATTTTTGGTTTGTGCCTCTTTCGTTTTGATTCAATAACTGATGCACTTTACCTTTTCAATTTCTTTGAAAATTCATGCAGATTCCTATCCAAAATTTAGATGTGAAGAGAGCTAAAAAGAGACAACGAAACTAACTCTATTATGCCTGGCACAAAGAAGAAATTTCAAAAAAGCGGCGGCTTGAAAGAGTGAATCAGAAAATGGCATTGTCTATTTCAATGCCATTGCAACCAAAACGTATTATGCACTTAGAAGCTCATGTTCTGGAGCATATGTGTGCTTCTCAAAATAATATCTATAAGTCAGCTCCACCTGCCATGATGTAACATCTTGCAAAAGTTAGCATGACAGAAAAAATGCAGCTAGCTTCAACTTTTCAACCTATGTTGAATGTGACTATACCACAAAATGCAACACTGCAGCTCTCTATGGCAAACCCATTCTCTTCACTTGAATATCTAGAATGATTGATATGTTTCCGACATTGTATAGATTCATTGTAAATTTTAAGAACATGCACAATTTGTAAGGAAATATATTTTGGTATGCATATACAACCGAATAAAGAAAATATTATATGTATGAGATGTTTGCGTGAAAAGGACATCCACTGTTTCTCTTTTTGCGAATATGATGGATCCAGTTGAGCAACCTTTTGTTTTTAAAAGACTTACATAAGTAGAGGAAATGCTTATAGCTAGGGTTGCTCCACTTTTGCAAGTGACTCATGCAAGAGAGAGCCAATACAAATATACTGGTCATACAATAAGATTACCTCAAGATATTTCAAGTATTGCATGTCTTTTACCATGCAAGCTGCAAGATTTAGAAATACTTATTGTTCATAGGTGTAATACTCATGGCCAAACATATGATTGTTATGTCAATAAATATCATGTCATGGATTTATTGAATTATAAAATTTAACATGATCAATATTATAGTGATGTAATTGTAGATGTTGATGCTGTCAACTTGTTGTCAGACACAACAACTAATATATCATAAATGCTCCATCGAATAAATGAAGATATTGATGAAACTGTTGTTTCTACAATAGAAGAACCTTCTGATACAATTGATGAATATGAGTCTAATGTATCATCTTCATTTGTGCCAAAATTTCTAAATGAACCACGTGAAGTAGGGGCCATTAAAAAGATCCTCCATTAAAAAGATCCTCCATTTAGAAAGTGATAAAATAATGTGATGCCTTGGCCTGAAATAAACTCTGCCCCAATAAATAAATATAACACTAAAGGACTATTAAGCATGGCTTTTCCTACACTATTTCCAACTGGTGTTGCACTACCTCTTCAACAACACCTGAAACATGTCTATCTACATGAATATGCTTTACATTTAATGAGATTTCATGACCAAAGATTTGGAATACATGTTAGATTCAGATATTACTTCTACAATTTAATAATGAGACACCATTGCCAGCAATCAACAAGTGTTTTGATAAGAACTAACTTAGAGGAGACAATCCCAACCAATATATAGGCTTTATACCACTGTTTACAAACTATTCCTGATGATTAGTTGCCAAACCAGCTAATGCGATTTGGGACTTCACTATGAGGGGAACAAAAGTTGAAAAGTCTTGATTGCAATGGTTGATCAAATTGGTACTCCAACCTTGTTTTTCATATTAAGCTTAGCTGAGACTAAACGACATGATTTGCATAAGTTGTTCCCATATATTGACAATCCACAATGCCATCTTCAAGAAAACATTTATCAATAATGTGGTTGAAAACTCACATGTGACAACATTATATCTCCACCAGAGATTCACAGTATTTCATGAAGAAGTGATTGAAAAGCTATTGAAAGCAAAGGATAACTAGTATAGATATGAATGGCAACATCATGGATTAGCACATATTCATGGTTTCTTATGGTTGTCCAATGCTCCCAATGTGGATACAATTGATTGGAGCAATAATGATGAAGTAGAAATAGCTAGAAAATACTTTGACAAATATGTCTGTGCATAGAATCCTTGTAGCACAACTGATCAACTAAATAAAATACACCGTGTTGTCCTTGAAGATCCATGCCTAGCCACCATTGAACAAATTTTAGCTATGCATCCTCTCACAGATTATGAAACTTTATTAAATAATGTGCAAAGACATACAAAATGCTCATAACATACATGCCTTAGAAGAAAGGACATACATTACAATGTCGTTACAAAGCTCCTTAGTCTAAACGTCAAACCTCCACCTTGGTTCTTGACGAACACCAGAATTCATCTTACAAAATTGCAAGGAACAATGATCACTTGAATATTCACAATCCTTCCATGTTTGCAATATGGAGGGCGAATGTTGATTATCAACTCGTGACTTCAAAAAAAAATGTCTTGCAATATATTTCAAAATATGCTTCAAAATCAGAGAGAAAATCAGAAACGTAAATTGACATGTTCAAAAGGATAGTAGAAGTAAGCAAACCTAAGGATAAGATGTTGTTAGCATACCATAAATTTATGATGGGTAATAGTAGACCATGGTGCATAAGAAACTTGCCATATGCTCCAAAAATTGCCTCTTGTAAGTACTACTCAAGTGTTCTATATCGTTGAATGTTGGTAGGAAATTTTTGCAATGTATCACAAAATCAGACAATGACAACGAGCTTTCAATGGCATATATACATTGTTACATGGAACGATCTCTAGATTTGAACAACATATCTTTGATAGAATCAACACAAAAGTATTCTTATAACCCACAACGTAAGAAACAAAATGGCAAAGAAGAGAATGAAATGCAGTTGTTAATGTTTATCCTCAATTTAAAGAGGCTTTAGATGAAGAAAGTGATGGTTTTGAAACATTTTGTTGGAGTGAACTGTTGTTGTATAAACATTTCCATTGCATAACAATAAATATTGGTGTAACAACAAAAGACTGGATAATAGCAAATTGGAAATTGTTTAAAATGACAAACTACATTCCTTGGCATATTAATCGTATTCCAGATACTCATATATTTGATGATGACAATAATAGTGATGATAATAATACCCAAAATACCAATAAGATTGATCTTTATGAATTGGAATTTCTCTCCCAAATGGCTGCGACAAATAATATTTTACTAAATGAGCTGCAAATGTTGGGTAGATGAGATTTTGATATTAACAATTCTTGGAACATAACAACAATTCGAGAAGAGCTAGACAACATAGCTCTCCAATTTATTGCTATAAGCAAAGTGCAGTTCCAAGCAAACGACTTCCAATTACCAAGTATGCACAAAACAACTTTCTAGTTAGCCCCTAAACAACAAATTGCACTTGATGTTATTCTTCAACATTATACTCAACAATCATAAATAGTACCTTTACGAATGATATTAAAGGCACAACAAGCACTGGAAAATCATACCTTATACAATGTATTAGACAAAAATTAAATACATCTACAACTGCAAATTCAAATCTATTGCTTGTTCTTGCACCTACAAAAGTCACTGCTTATAATATACAAGCAACCACAGTCCATGCAAGCCTGTGAATCCCTATTAGAGAAATGCACCGTTTAATAGGTGACACAGAAAATGTCAGGGGAAGCAAAATCAAGCCCTAACTCCAACCTTCTGCAAGAAATCAATTACCTTATTCACTCTGACCTAATGAACAATGTAGCCTTACTTAGCATGCTAAGGCTAATGGCTGATAAGCCAAATTAGCAAAACGTGATACTACTCGAACCCTTCGGTTTAGGGAGTGGATAGGGTTCCCTTGTCTTGTTCCAAACTTGTTCTAATCAACCAAGTTGATCCCTAACAACTCCTAGACCCACAACACCCAAATGCAGCTTGACTGTTCAACCAGACTGTTTTTTGTTTGTAGCCCTCCAGGCACTGTTTTTGGCAAGACAACCTCAACTTCTTCAAAGGATGAAGGAAAAAAACTACAAACTAGAGTACCCTTTATTGAGTACCTTCAGATTCCAAAAGGACAAGCTCCAACTCCTCTTGTACACCTCTGAACTGCCTAGACCAGATAGGCCTAACAGGGGTAATCAGGTCTAGTTTTGGGGCAACAACCTGCAAATGAATACACTTGGATAGATGGTCATCTGTTCCAGGTCTGAGGATGTTCCTAAATACACAATCCAACCTTGGATTGGTTCAGTCCACTCTCAGAGTCTTTCTGCACTCCTACTTCCTTAATTCTGGGACCAAGCACATGGGCATGCTTGGCCTAGGGTATGGTGTGGAACCTAAGTGCTGACACATTCTAGGCTACAACTACTGGGATCCTAACATACATTGCTCCAACTTGAACTCCTCTAATGGCCGTTATGGTCCAATGCAGGAATCTCAAGTTAGAGCCATTTCTAGATGAAACCCTGACTTCACTTCACCTTGGTTGTCAGATGAGAACAAAGAAACTTCTGACTTCGATATGTCCACCCAAACCCTAAGCTGACTGAAACAAATGGAATTACTCAACTTCTAAATTTACACACCCATGCCAAATCCTACCAGTACAATTTATTGATTTTACAACGTAAGGATGTTCTGTGAAACCTGCAACTATATTTTATTCATGTTGGTATTATAGATATATTGCTTGGTTTTGTCATTGATGTCAACACTTATCAACACTTATCCTTCTGGAGATCTTTGATTATGTTCACCGACAAGTTCAGTGACTTATTCACAGTCACCGGTCTTTGATTCACCGACATGATTATATCGTTCACCAGCACTAAGGATAACTTGTTATCATCTAGAGATCACTTGGTTATGTCGAAGACATTGTTTAGATACTTGGTTTTGGAGATTTGGCTATTGGTCTAATTGGGTTGACATATTTGCTATTACCGAAAAATTGGTCTAGGTTATGGACCGACATGCATTATCTATTCCAGATCAGCACGACACGTTATGGAGACAGTTCAATCAATTAACATTGTTGTTGAGACAACATGATGCATCACATCTTGACTTGTTGTAATTGATTTTTATTATAATATTCTTAGTGAGCCGACCTACACATTTGGTCTTAGGTTTTGGTATATATGTAAAATCTCTATTGTGAGATTAATAGGGTATGGGTATGGTATGAAATAAGGTATTGTAAGGTTGTGATATTCGGTATATGCCAATATAAGCTGAGCTACTCACACAGTCATCATTTGAAGGTTCAAGGAAGGTTTGAAGAAGACAATTAGAGCTTAACCGGTACTGAATCCAACATTAAAGATGCCACTTTGAGTAGTACATTATCATTGGATTTAATCATCCATTTTCTAGTCAGTGTGACTCCCATTTTGTGATTGAGCAGTGAGCTCTAGGTAGTTGGCCTTTCTGCATGTGCAGACTCCATTTGTAAACACATACTATCTGCAATAGTATCATTTGATTATGGGTAAGGTTTCCCACCATGGTTTTTCCCTTATAGGGTTTCCATGTACAAATATCTATGTTATGTGTTTTGGATATTGTTTCTCTTTTTGTTTCATGAATTAAGCTTCACCGGTACTATTATTAACTGTTAATCTGTTTACTGACATTTAGTTTGGTTTATTGGTATTATGTTTCAAGTTTGGTTAAATTTATAATTGAGATAAAATTATTCGACAAGTAATTCACCCCCCCTCTCAGTTGCCTCCGGGTCCTAACAATTGGTATCAAAGTTCAGTCCTCTTTTTGCAGAAGTTTAATAACTTGAGGAGATTCTATGGCAACTAACTATTTCAGGAAGGACAATCCAAAACTTGATGGAACTAATTATGGTATATGGAAGATCAGAATGGAGACACATTTGAATTGCATTGGAAAAGACATATGGGATGTTACACAGAATGGTTATGTTGGTCCTACACAAGGTCAAACTAATCCACCTACATTGGCTAAGGATCAAGAGAATGATTGTAAAGCAAGAGAAGCACTTCTGAGCACCTTGTCAGATCAACAAATCATGGGATTATCAGATTGATCTACTGCTAAAGCTATTTGGGATAAGTTGGAGACATTGAATGAAGGTGATTCCACTATCAAAATTGTAAAACTGGAATGCTTGCGGGTCAGGTATAAAAATTTGAAAATGGAAGAAGATGAAATAATTTTTTCTTTTATGGAAAGGGTTAATGAAATTGTTTTGGGAATACAATGTTGTGGAGGTTCCTTAAGTGAAGATGAAATTGTTTCCAAAGTTTTAAGAGCATTGCCACCGACATACAAAATGAAAGTAACTACTATTAATGAATGAGAACTATGCGTAATACATCAGTATCTAGAGATACCTTGGTTGGAAAACTTTCAACATTTGAACTTGAGGAGTTTGGTCTTGTTGCTACAATTAAGACATATTTGGCATTCAAAGCATCATCATTTGTAGCATCTTCATTATCAGCTAATACATCTATTTGGAAAACACTCTATGCAAAAGAACTTGAAGACATTAGAAAGGAAAATGAAGAACTTGAAGAGCTTGAAGCACTATTTGCAAAAAAAATGCCTAAAGGTCATATTGGAAGTAAGTATGAAGGTAAAGCACCTTTTAAATTCTTTAACTGTAATAAAATTGGTCATATGTCATCTAGATGTTGGGACAGACATGCAAGATTGAGAGAAGAAGCTAAAAGAACATATAAATCTAACCTTGAATATCAGAGATACAGATTTAAGAAGAATAGAGACAAATCATGTTACTATGTTGATGAAGGAGTTACTGATGATTCTGATGAAGAACCAGGAGACAATGGATGGGATTTTGTTGCAATAACTGAAGATCAACTGACACCTACTATTCCACCGGTAGAGCAGGCCTTGGTAGCCAAAATTGAAGAAAAGGATGAATGGATTATAAATTCCGGATGCTCACATCACATGACTGGTGATAAAAGTAAATTCTCATCTTTTCAGGAATACAATGGAGGTCTAGTAAGATTTGGATATGACAAAACTTGTTTGATAAGAGGAAAAGGCACTATATCTTTTGATGGTAAGCACAATACTGACAATGTTTATTATGTTGAAGGTTTGAAGCACAATCTTTTGAGTGTTGGTCAATTAGTTGAAAATGGATTTCAGTTACAATTCAAGAATGGTAAATGCAAAATAATAATAGAACTGATTTGGAAGTTGGAACTGGTAATCAGACTAGAGGTAATATTTTTCATTTGAATAACATTGAAAAGACATGCTTGGTTGCACATATTGATGAAAGTTGGTTGTGGCATAAAAGACTCTGTCATGTAAATTTTAACTGTATTGTGAAGATTAGTTCATCTAAGGCAGTAAGGGATTTACCTAAGATTGTAAAACCTCATAATCTGGTATGTAAGGAATGTCAATTGGGAAAGCAAGTTAGAATAACTTTCAAAAGTATTTCTGAGAAAACCAATAATATTCTTGATTTAATTCATACTGACTTATGTGGTCCGACAAGAACAAGAAATCTATAGGGAGATATATATTTTATGCTAATCATTGATGATTATTCTAGAATGTGTTGGGTTACCTTTCTCAAGGAGAAATCAGAAGCCTTTGAGAAATTCAAATTATTCAAGGCACTTGTAGAGAATGAAACTGACAAGAAAATCAAATGTTTAAGATCAGATCAAGGAGGTGAATTTACATCTAAGGAGTTCAATAAATTTTGTGAAGTGAATGGAATAAGCAGACAACTTTCAGTACCCCGAACACCTCAACAAAATGGAGTTGTGGAAAGGAAGAATAGAACTATTCTGGATGCAGCTAGAAGCATGATATCATAAGAAAATCTACCTCATGTATATTCGAGAGAAGCAGTGAATACAACTGTTTACACTTTCAACAGAGTTCACATCAAAGGTGAAACCGGTAAGACACCCTATAAATTATGGTTTGGTGATATTTCTACTCTTAAGTACTTCAGAATATTTGAAAGAAAATGTTACATTAGGAGAGACAAGTATATTGGAAAATTTGATCCTAGAAGTGATGAAGGAATATTTCTTGGGTATTCATCTAAAAACAAAGCATATAGATGTTTTAATAAGAGATTGTAGAAAATCATTGAAATTGCAAATGTGAAGATTGATGAACACTTTAGAAGAAATTCAAGGTCTATGGATTCTGAACTGACAGTTGAGATAATCACTAATGAACCTATACAGAATGCACCAGCACAGAATGTTGAATGCACCAGTATAGAATGCTGATCCAGTCACACTAGCATCATCAGAGAATTCCACAATGACTGAAGAACAACAACAAGTGAACACACCCAGGTATGTTAGATTGAATCACTCTGCAAGTCAGATAATTGGGAATAAGTATCAAGGAGTTATGACTAGAGGAAGACTGACAAATGAAGAGGTATGTTTAATTTATCAAATTGAACTAGCATCTGTTAATGAGGCATGTAAAGATAAACATTAGATTAAGGCTATTGAAGATGAATTAGAACACATTGAAAAGAACAATACATGGACACTGGTTCCCCGACCTAAAAATAAAAATATAATTGGAACTAAATGGGTATTCAGAAATAAACTTAATGAAGATGGTAAGGTAATCAGAAACAAAGCAAGATTAGTGTGTAAGGGATATTCACAAAAAGAAGGAATTGATTACAATGAAACCTTTGCACCGATAGCTAGAATTGAGGTAGTCAGATTATTTCTTGCATTTGCAACACACAAGAACTATAAAGTTTATCAAATGGATGTTAAATGGGCATTTCTAAATGGTGATCTTGAAGAGGAAGTTTACATTGAACAACCTGATGGATTTTTATTGACAAATGATAAAGATATGGTTTGCAGGTTAAGAAAAGCTTTATATGGATTGAAGCAAGCTCCTAGAGCTTGGTATGCTAGATTGGACAAATATCTTATGAAACTTGGTTACACTAAAGGTAATGCTAACAACAACTTATATTTCAAAGTGACTAATGAAGACATTTTGGTTATTGAAGTTTTTGTTGATGACATCATTTTTTGAGGAGGAGATGGATTGTGTAAAGACTTTTGTAACAAAATGTAGGAAGAATTTGAAATGGCTATGATAGGGGAGATAAAATCCTTTTTAGGATTGCAAATCTCACAGACTGATAAAGGTATATTCTTATGTCAATCAAAGTACTTGAAGGAATTACTGAAGAAATTTGGTATGGAAAACTCTAAACCAATAAGTACTCCTATGACAACAACTGATAAACTATCATTGAAGGATGATTCAACTCTTGTTAATCTAACAAGATACAAATCCATGATTGGAGGTTTAATATATTTGACACAAATAAAACCTGATATAATGAATGCAGTATGTATTGTGTTAAGATTTCAGAGTAATCCTAGAGAAAATCATGAATCAACAGTGAAAAGGATTTTCCGGTATTTACAAGGCACAACAAATCTTGGTTTATGGTATCCTAAAGATGAAAATTGTGAGTTATGTGCATACAACGATGCTAATTGGGCAGGAGATATAGATGACAGAAAGAGAACCACCGACAGGGCATTCTTTCTTGGTAGTAGATTGATTTCATGGTTGAGCAAGAAACATAGTTGTACATCATTATCAACAACAGAATCAAAATATGTTGCAGCAACAACTAATTGTACTCAGGTATTATGGATTAAGCAAATGTTGAAGGACATAAAGGTAAAATGCAATGAACCTATAATCATCTATTGTGATAATTCAACAGCAATTGATATATCTAAGAATATGATATTTCACTCTAAAACTAAACATGTTTCTATCAAATACAATTTTATGAAAGAGAATGTTGAAGCAAAAGAAGTGAAATTGGTTTATGTGAATACTAAAGAGTAGATTGCAGACATTTTTACTAAGCCTAACCCAAGGAAACTTTTTAATATCTCAGAGAGCAGCTTGGGGTTATACCCTCACCGGTACAAACTTAGATAGTTGATGCTTGACATCAAACCAACAGAATTTACAGAGAAACCTTTTTCCGGCTTTGATGGAGGAGAGCTACTTCTAAGGGGGAGTAGTTGGATAAATTGGTATTTGTAATTGGTTCTATGACTGGTTGTATCTGATATTTGTATTTCTTTGGCATTTGATGTCAAAGGGGGAGAGATATCTATGGAAAAATACATTATCCTTTGGGGAGAGATTATTCATTGGGGGAGAGACTTTTACTCTCTGCATTTTAATTTTTGATATTGATCTATTATGTAGATTGTTGGTTTTTGGTTTATTGGCATTTCTACTTTGGCACTTAGATGGTTTTTCCATCTTGTGTTGCCATCAATGCCAAAGGGGGAGATTGTTGGTATTATGGATATGCTGCTTAGTTTTGTCATTGATGTCAAAAATTATCAACACTTATTCTTCTGGAGATCTTTGATTATGTTCACTGGCAAGTTCAGTGACTTATGCACAGTCACTGGTATTTTGTTCACCGGTAGTATTATATTGTTCACTGGCACTAAGGATAACTTGTTATCATATGGAGATCACTTGGTTATGTCGAAGACATTGTTTGGACACTTGGTTTTGGAGATTCGGTTATTGGTCTAATTGGGTTGACATATTTGCTGTTACCGGAAAATTGGTCTAGGTTATGGACCAACATGCATTTTCTTTTCCAGATCAACACGACACGTTATGGAGACAATTTAATCAATTAACATTATTGTTGAGCCGACATGATGCATCGCATCTTGACTTGTTGTAATTGATTTTTATTGTAATATTCTTAGTGAGCCGACCTACACATTTGGTCTTAGGTTTTGGTATATATGTAAGATCTCTATTGTGAGATTAATAGGGTATGGGTATGGTATGAAATAAGGTATTGTAAGGTTGTGATATTCCGTATATGTGAATATAAGATGAGCTACTCATGCAGCCATCATTTGAAGGTTAAAGGAAGGTTTGAATAAGACAATCAGAGCTTAATCGATACTGAATCTAGCATTAAAGATGCCACTTTGAGCAATACATTATCATTGGATTAAATCATCCATTTTGTAGTCAGTGTGACTCCCATTTTGTGATTGAGTAGTGAGCTCTAGGTAGTTGGCCTTTCTGCATGTCCAACCTCCATTTGTAAACACATACTATCTACAATAGTATCATTTGATTGTGGGTAAGGTTTCCCACCATGGTTTTTTCCCTTACAAGGTTTCCACATACAAATCTCAGTGTTATGTGTTTTGGATATTGTTTCTCTTTCTGTTTCATGCATTAAGCTTCATTGATACTATTATTAACTATTAATCTATGTATCGATTTAGTTTGGTATAGTAGTATTATGTTTCAAGTTTGGTTTAAGTTATAATTGAGATAAATTATTCGACAACTGATTCACCCGTCCCTCTCAGTTGCCTCCGGGTCCTAAGAATTCACACCAAAAGTTCTATTACATTTTTTTTTGAATCATCCGCCTCTCTCTGGAAATGATTCAAACATGTTCATATAGGTCTCCTTTCAATGTTCTCAACCAAAATTCAAACCAGTTTAGCCATTGGGAGGAGTTGGGAGACCAAATTCCCTTTCAGTAACTATTTGTGGCAAGTTGGTAACTTCCATCGGGTCGTCAGCATAGGTCGAAAACATGCCTTCCGATGCCCGATGACAAGCTTTACAATTCATGCGGTTCTATCGGGTTAACTAAAAAATAGTTCTCCTGATGTCTGATCACAATTCTGCCAGTGGTGTGCTTTTCCATCGACTCTTCGAGATAATTTCAAGTGTGCTTTGCGATGCCCGATAACATGTAATCACAAGTCTGCTTTTCCATCGGGTCATCGGGATGACTTCCAGATAGTTTCTCCGATAGCCGATGCCAAAAATCCAAGTGTGCTGACTTATTGGGTCGTCAGGGTAAGTCAGGATCCTCAACTTTCGATCCTCGATGCCGACTCCTTCTGTATGCTACTTTGTTGGGTCATCACGAGTGGAGCAAAACCGCTACACCGATACCTGATGAAAACTCCTTCGAAATGCCGCTGCTCTATCAGGTTATCAAGTGGTGCTCAAAACAGCCACATCGATACCTAATGCAAACTCCTTCAGAATGTCACCCCTCCATCGGGTTATCAGGTGGTGCTCAAATGGGTTACGCCGATGCCCGATGATAATTCTTCAAGAAGGCAACTCTATGGGGATAAGTTACGCCGATAGTGCAACTTTTGCACCTTTTTGCAACATTTGGTCTATCGACCATTTATGCATTTTTCTGTACTCTAAATGTTTCCAAATGAATGTTAAGCACACAAGACACACAAAATGACTCTTCCTAATCTACCATAGATCCATTGATCAAGTTTGACCAAGTGGTTTATAAATGTACCAATTTGACCAATGGTCTTACAAAAATGGATCTTTATTACAAACATGAAAAATGGAAAAAGGGCTTCATTGTTGGGGTGCTCCTGCACCATACTCCCCTTGTTATTTTGAACTTATGTTACTACTTGAGAGTAGCTCTTGTAATGTGGTGCCATGCTTGAGGATTGTCTGCTCATCCATCCAGGTGGAATCCAAATTTGGTAAACCTCTCCACTTGACCAGATATTCCTTGTAGGTGTTCTTCCGAGTCTTTTTGACCACTTTAGTGTCCAACACTTTCTCCAACTAGAGTGGTTGGATAGGTGGAATGTCCTTCAACCATTCAACCTATTCATCATCAACTTCCTACAAAGAATTGTTATCACTTGCAATACTCCTGAATGGAGTGAGATCACAAACATTAAAAATAGGAGAAATAGCAAGATTAGGTGGTAGAGAGATTTCATATGCATTATCTCCAAATTTATGGATGATTTGGCAATGACCAATCTTCCGCATCTGCAACTTGGTGTACTTGCCCTTAGGCAACCTGCCTTTTTTCAAATAAGCCTACACTTGATCTCCTATTTTAAAACTGACATATCTTTTTCTGTGATCTGCCTGCACCTTATACTTCTCTGCAGTAGATTTCAAAGTCTCCTTCACCTGTTCATGAACTTGTTTGATAAACACTACCAAATATTCTCCTTGGCCACTTGTTTTGAAATCATTTGGTAGCTCTCTTAAATCCATCACCCCTCTAGGATGAATACCATACTTGATCTGAAAAGGAGTTTTTCCAGTGCTCTTGTTAATAGTATCATTAAATGCAAATTCTGCCTATGGGAGAATTGAATCCCAAGCTTGTGCATACTGTTTGGTTAGACATCTGAGTATGTTTCCAAGAGACCTATTAACAACTTTAGTCTGCCCATCTGTCTAACGATTGTATGCAGAATCGGAGGACAAATTTGTGCCTAACTTCTTCCAAAGAGTTTGCCAAAAATGGCCTTGAAACTTTACATCTCTGTCTGAGATGATTAAGGAAGGCAATCCATGGATTCTAACTACTTCCTTAAAGAATAGATTTGCAATGTGAGATGCATCATTTGTGGACTTGTAGGATACAAAATGTGCCATTTTATTGAATCTGTCTACAATGACAAAAATGTTGTCAAACCCTTGTCTTGTCCTAGGCAAACCTATAACAAAGTCCATACTCACACCATCCCACGGTTTTGTAGGTATAGGAAATGGTTGGTAGAGGCCTTGATTTGTGCTAACTCACTTAGCTCTTTGATAGATTGTGCAAGAATCTACAAACTTCCAAATGTTTGTCTGCATTTTAGGCCAAAAGTAGTGCCTCCTAACCAACTCTAGTGTTTTATCAATACCAAAATGACCTCCCATAGGAGCACAATGTTTTTCTTTAATGAGATTTCCTTTCATTGAACATTTTAGAATACACAACTATCCCCCTTTGAACAATAACCCATTCTGAATCATATAATCATAATACAAAGTGTGATATGCATCAGAAAAAGTAATGCAAACCTCATATATCTCACCAAAATCTACATCACCCTTGTATAGGTCTTTGAGTGCATCAATCCCAATACTCTGGATTTGAACCTCCTGCACTAAATGAACTCTCCTATTGAGAACATTTGCCACTTTGTTTTGTGTTCCATTCTTGTGTTTTATAGTGAAGGTATAGGCCTGCAACTGCTCAACCCACTTCATATGCCCGCAACTTAGTTTCTCTTGTTCATTCAAGAAGCTTAATGCATGGTTGTCAGTGAAAATAATAAATTCTTTGGGCAAAAGATAATGCCTCCATTTCTTAAGTGCTTATACCATTTCATATAGTTCCAAGTCATATGTACTATGCTTTTGTTTAGCTTCATTCAAATTTTCAGAAAATAATGCAACTAACCTACCTACCTTCTTGGCTAAGGACTGCTCCAATGGCCAAATTACTTGCATATGTTTCTACTATGAACAATTTATTGAAATCAAGAAGGGTAAGAATAGGAAATTGTGCCACTCTACCTTTCAGGTATTCAAATGCTTCCTCTGCTTTGGTTGTCCATTCAAACTTTACCTTTCTTCCTCCCTTGATGGTGTCAAGGAGTGGTGCACATATACGACTGAAGTTCTTAATGAATTTCCTATAAAATGTTGCCAACCCATGAAAAATTCTCACCTCTCCCGATGTCCTTGGTGTTGGCCAAGTCAATATGACATCTACCTTCTCCAGATCCATCTTCAAAGTACCTTTGGATATCACAAATCCCAAGTATATTAGTTCTTCCTGCATAAAAACACATTTTTCCAGATTTATCAACAATTTTTGTTCATGAAGTCTTTGTAAGACTTGACTGAGATGTTCCAAGTGTCCTATCTTGGTTCAACTGAAAACAAGTATATCATCAAGATATACAACCACAAACTTTCCATTGAAGTCCTGAAGAACTTCATTCATCAATCACATGAATGTGCTAGGTGCATTACTAAGGCCAAATGGAATGACAAGCCATTCATATAATCCCCCAGTGGTTTTAAATGCAGTCTTCCACTCATCTCCTGGCCTTATCTGAATCTAGTGATAGCCTGATTTAAGGTCTATCTTTGAAAAGAAACATGCACCTCCTAACTGATCCATTAGATCTTCAATCCTTGGAATTGGAAATCTGTATCTAATTGTGATTTTGTTCACTGCCCTAGAATCAGTTCATAGCCTCCATTTGCCATCCTTTTTAGGGGCTAATACCTTAGGGACTGCACATGGGCTCTTACTCTTTTGGATTAACCCTTTGTCTAGTAGATCCTAGACTTGTCTTGCGACTTCTGCAATCTGAGAAGGGCTAAGCTTATAAGCTTCTTTGTTAGGTAGAGAAGCACCAGGTACGAAGTCAATGTGATGACATATATCTCTTAAAGGTGGTAGGGCATCCGAGAAGTCTCTTGCAACTACACCTTTGTTAATGTCAAGAAGTTCTTGCACTTCTCTGGGAACCTCTGTAGGGTTTTCCAGCTCCTTGAGCTTCAAGATTAAGGCATAGGATCCTTTGGCTTCTTTTATGGTTTCTACCGTCTCCCTTTCTCCTACCAATAATACCATTGGTTCAGTTTTTTTCATCCCTCGGGTTAGGAAGTGGTTTCATTTTGTATACATTTCCATCCTTGTTGATGGTATAAGTGTTTTTCATCCCGTGTTTTTCATCCCATCATGTTGTGCCTTGAGGTCATACTTCCAAGGGAGACCTAACAACAAGTGACACACATCCATGTCTACAACATCACACAGTATGCTATCCCTATATTCTCCTCTAGAGAAATCGACCCAAGCCTGTTCATTTTTTAGGGTTTGTTGGCCTTTGCTAAGCCAAGATACATGGGATGGGTTGGGATGGGGTAACTTTACAAGTTTGAGTTTGTCTACCATTTCATTAGACACTAAATTCTTAGTTGAACTAGAATCAGCAACAAGTCTACAAACCTTACCATGGCTCTTGCACTTTGTCCTAAATAGTGTCTTCCTTTGCGATGGTTCTTGCAGTGCTGGTGTCTTCAACAACATCCTCTTCATCATTAGGCATACTCCTTCTTCTGGATCCAAATCCTTTGAGGCTAAGTGGGAACTTTGTGCATCCTCCTAGATCAGGTTTGTTCTCCTATCTCCCTGTGTGCTTGACCCTGTCTTCTCCGGACATCTATTGGCATGGTGGCCTATTTGGTTGCAATTGAAGCACCTCATAGGACCTCCATTTATTCCACTAAATATGCCTCTGCTATTGGATCTCCCACATCTGTATCCGCCTCCATAACTACTCTCTCCTTGTGAGTTCTCTTGGTTTGTCTCTCCTTGGGGTCTGAAGTTCATCTTGTGTTGCCATCAATGCCAAAGGGAGAGATTGTTGGTATTTTGGATATGCTGATATGGTTTTGTCATTGATGTCAATAGCTATCATCACTTGTCAACACTTATAAGCACTTGGAAATCTTTGGTTATGTTCACCGGCAAGTCAAAGACTTATGCACAGTCACTAGTATTTGGTTTACCGATAGATTATATTATTCACTGACACTTGGAATGACTTGGAGACTACATGGTTATGTCGAAGACATTATTCGATCACTTGGTTTTAGCGATTTGGTTATTTGTTTATTCAGGTTTGCATATTTGCTATTACCGGCAAATAGGTCCAGGATATGCACCGACAGACATATCTATTCCAGATTATCACGACACGTTATGGAGATGATTTATTATTATTGTAAATGCATTTGAGCCAACATCATGCATTGGATATTGATTTATTTGTAATTGATTTTATTGTAATTTAGTGAGCTGACCTATTCAATTGGTCTTAGGTTATGGTATAAATGTAAGATCTCATTTGTGAGATTGATATGCGATTGGGAAAAATAATTGTAATAAGGTATATGCAAAAATAAGTAGAGCTATACATGCAGACATCATTTGAAGGTTGAAGGAAGGTTTTGTGAAGGCAATCAGAACTAAACTGGTACTGAATCCAGCATATGAAGATGCCATTTTATGCAATACATTATCATTGGATTTAACCATCCAATTGTAGTCAGTGTGACTCTCATTTTGTGATTGAGCAGTGAGCTCTAGGCAACTGGTCTTTCTGCATGTGCATAATCCATATTGTGCACACATACTATCTGCAGTAGTATCATTTGATTGTGGGTAAGGCTTCCCATCGTGGTTTTTCCCTTACAGGGTTTCCCCGTACAAATATTTGTGTTATGTGTTGTGGATGTTGTTGTCTTTTTGTTTAATGCATTAATCTTATTGGTACTGCAATTAACTAATAAAACTGTCTACCGGCATAAAGTTTGGTTTATCGGTATTAAGCATTAAGTTTTGGTTAAGTTAATTTTGGTTGAATTTATTGGACAACTGATTGACCCCCCCCCTGATTAATCTATAATACATGCGTGACCCTTATAACATCCTACTGTACATATGACATTCCCCTTAGGATCATATAGTGTCCTAAGGGGTCATATGTGGTCCTGAGGGGTCATGCATGTGTTATAACACATGCATGACCCATTAGAACCATATATGACCCCTTATAAAATCCTAGTGTGAATGACATATCCCTTAGTTCATCACATAGTGTCTTAAGGGGCCGTATGTGGTCCTAAGGGGTCACACATGCATTAACACATCCGTGACCCCTTAGTAGGTCACATATGACCCCTTATAACATCCTACTGTACATATGACATTTCCTATGTGTCCTAAGGGGTCATATGTGGTCGTGAGGGGTCACGCATGTGTTATAACACATGTGTGACCCATTAGAACCGTATATGACCCCTTATAAAATCCTAATGTGAATGACATACCCCTTAGTCCATCACATAGTGTCTTAAGGGGTCATATATCACATAGTGTCTTAAGGGGTCATATATGGTCCTAAGGGGTCACGCATGCATTAACACATGCATGACCCCTTAGCAGGTCACACAGGACCCCTTATAATATCCTACTATACATATGACATTCCCCTTAGGATCATATAGTGTCCTAAGGGGTCATATGTGGTCCTGAAGGGTCACGCATGTGTTATAACACATGCGTGACCCATTAGAACCGCATATGACCCCTTATAAAATCCTAGTGTGAACGACATACCCCTTAGTCCATCACATAGTGTCTTAAGGGGTCATATGTGGTCCTAAGGGGTCACGCATGCATTAACACATGCGTGATGCCTTAGTAGGTCACATAGGACCCCTTATAACATCCTACTATACATATGACATTCCCCTTAGGATCACATAGTGTCCTAAGGGGTCATATGTGGTCCTGAGGGGCCATGCATGTGTTATAACATATGCATGACCCCTTAGAACCGCATATGACCCCTTATAAAATCCTAGTGTGAATGACATACCCCTTAGTCCATCACATAGTGTCTTAAGGGGTCGTATGACATTCTTGTTAAGATCACATATTGCAGATTTAATACTTTTATAATCATATGGGCCCGAATATAATCATATGGGCCCAAATGTTATATATCACGTTCTTGAATTTTTTTATGTATGTCAAAGATTTAAATATACACATGTTAGATCTCTCTATGTCTTTGAAATATATGCTATCTCTCTCTCACTGAAATATTTGAAATTTTTATGTATTTTTTGAAAATGAAAATGGTCTCTCTCTCTCATGAAGATTTATATGTATAATCTGACTCTCTTTGTCATGAAAATGATCTCACTCTCTCTCTGCTTATGTATTTATTTTAACTTTATGACATGTACCTAGATAGATGGCATCCTAGGATATACCTTCGCAAGCTCCTGATCAGGATCCACCTATGCAGGCTCCTGACCAGGAGCCACACATTGATGATGTTGATCCTCCATAACAAGATCCTCCCTTGCCCGACATTGCTACTATTTTTCAGTATAGTGATCGAGAGTTGCATAGGTTGAGGGCCATATTAGATGACCCTCGTACTGATGGCGTGTACAAGAGTACATGCATGCCCATTTTTGATAGTTTGCGGACATTGAGGGACTGCTTAGTTTCTCATACCTCATTTTCACTTGAGGTTATAGAGGATATATATAGACAGTTGAGGAGTGAGGTGAGGGGTCCTCATTCTTTTGCTGATGTGGTGCGGGTGGTATCGAAAGAGACCATCAAGGAGAGATGCTTTCCACAATATCAGGAGAAGAGTAAGGTGAGGGGATATCAGGTTACCAGATGTATGAAACCATAGGTTGCATCACTGATTTACCCATGCTTCTTTGCTGCCCATGTTCGTTATCCTAATAACGACCATATACCATTATACTTTGCACAACAGGTATTTGCTAAGGTTCATTGTCAGATAAAACCAAACTACCTTGATATTCCAAGATATTATGGACAGGGGAGGGGCAGGATTGCTGATAGAGATGCATATCGTAGGCATGATAGAGCTCCGCCTAGACACAGGGACCTTGTTGGCCAGAGATTTCCCGCAGTAGTCCCAGCCATGGCACCCATAGCGGATCATGTTGTGATTGCTTCTTAGAGAGAAGCAATTGATAGGATTGGACAGATTGCATCAACAACAACCACCATATCTTCTGATAGGGTGGGCAGATATATGATGAGTCGACCACGTTCATGATCATCCACAGATCATGCATCTTCTAGTTATGGGGGGGATTCAGTTTCAGATGATCGGTATATTACTACTAGCATCCCCTCCCCAGATGAGGTAACAGCTATAGTTGGAGGTAGTAGACATGTACAGATGTCACAGTATTTAGCCGAGGACCTACTACATGCTTATAGTTTTATTTCATCTCGACTTGGGATACCATTGGCTGATGTTAGAGAGGAGATTCTCAGAGATGGTCAGGCTATAGCAGCATCGACACATACCCCAAGGCAGTCACAACATTCTCATCACTCTAAGCATGCTCCAGGCACTGACCCACCTATAGATCACTCTGTTGCTGCAGAGGAGGAGCTACGAGCTGATCAGGTCCATATCACAGATGAGGGCGGCTTGGATTCATTTGAGGAGGAGATACGAGCTGATCAGGTCCATATCAAAGATGAGGGTTTGGACTCATTTGAGGAGCAGCTGAGAGATTTGAGCCATACTGGATTTATGGACATGCTACTATAGTCAGACACTTCATCCATGATGCCCACTCATCTAGTTAGCCCCTTGCACTCCTCAGTACAGCTAGAGAGAGATATGCAAGCACGAGTGATGTTGTTGATATGACCACGGGACATGATCAGACTATACAACCTACTCCAGGTGATACATAGGTATGTACATGTACACATGCGTTTAATTATTTAGAAGATATGTATACATGTTGCAAATTTGTAGGATAAATCTATATATATATATATATATAGATCATGTTTAATAAATAATCTAGAGTTCTAAGTTTTAATTTGTAGATCATTTAAATTGATTGTGGACTAATCCTTAAATTGACAGTTAGCTCATGTCACTCCTTCCTTGAGCTCTGAGCGTGTGCGTAGGAGAGATTCTTTAGATGCTGTTAGTGGACAGGTTAGTTATGGTTTTTGGTACATATATGTATACATGCACATTACAATTTATATTTAAAATTTTATTTAACTCTACTTGGATTTGATGTACATGCACGCCTAGAGAGATAGATAAATTATATTTAATATTTAAATAAATTCTACTTTTGCAAGACTCCCCCTCATATGGTTGCTCAGTTCGTAGCTGACATGATCCCTGTTGATTTTCTCTAGACTTTATAGATCATTTACATTTATCTTTTTATAGACTTTCATATTATATATATTCATGCACGTATATGGAGTTTAGACTAGATTATACTTTATACCTGGTTTGTGTTTGATCAGATTATACATGTTTGATTAGATTAGATTTATACATGTTTGATTCGATTATATTTATACATGTTTGATTAGATTAGATTTATACATGTTTGATTAGATTGTATATTTCATGCATGTACAATGAAGTTTAGACTAGATTATAACTTCTTTCTCTCTTTTGTGCAACACAATAAATAATAACTAACACCTTCTATATTTCCATCTTCTGCTATGACTGCAAAAATATCTCCTGCAATTTGACACAAGTTAAATAAATTCTAAGTTATATGTCATTTTTAAGGAAATATTTACATGTGTACATCATGTATGTACCTTTTTTAATCAATCCTGAAATATGATCGTAATCACCAGAAATCAAAGGAATGTCTTCAAAGTTTTCATCCTCATTTGAATCCTCGTATGTGTCAGAAACATCTAGTGACACCATTTTCCATTCACTAACATATCCAAGCTCTTGGTTCTTGCAATCAACATAGTTTTCGAAAATACATTCAGAACAAAAACATGAATTTAATCCCTAGTGTATAATGTCCATGGACGATTATCTGTACTCATGACACAATGCAAAGATCTTGTCCTCTCCACACTCTTGCATCCATGCATTGATTTTCTATCCACATCTACAAAATGTACATGTGTACAAGAATGTACATGTAGATCAAGTTGTTAAATTGAAACATTTGAACTAGGAACATGTATTTTTTAAAAGATTAAAAAAAATTAAATAAAACACTAAAAGACAACACGTACCAGTTATCTCCCAAAACACTCTATATGGAATGGGTTTGTATGTTCTCAATGACGATTCCCCAGGATAATTAGGTTGCCCAAAGTGTTTCTCACACCATTCAACAACATCATGTGCATCTTCTATATGATCTCCTGTGTACTTTATTTGATGCTTTCTTAGAGAACGTTTGATACAAGCTCCTACACCATCATGTTCACCCTTTCCATGACCACTCTCAAAAAAACTCCAAACATGTGGTATTTTGTCATTTCGATGATATCTACATAGTGCATAAAATGGCCTCGAAGATTTGAATTGTGCCACACATCCATGAAACCAAACAAAATGTTTAACTATTGTTATGCCTCTATCTTTCAAATATTCAAAAAACTTCTTAAAGCAATGTTGTACAAAAAGTGTGTCATGCTCCTTATCATCACTGATATAGAAGTGGTACTCTTTCTTAATGACACGATTTTAAAATGTACTATCAACACCATCCAAACTCATCTGTGCATGTCGATAACACACATACACCAAATAGTGATTTGCTTTGAAAAGTAATACTTTGATTGAATCTCTTTTTGATGTGCAAAAGAGTAATTCTCTGTGAAGTCAACTATAGATAGAATAGTTCCAAGTGGGAAAGTGTCTCTTAATCTTTTAAATTGTTCTGCTTGCCACTTGGAAAAAAAACCATGGCATATGTATGGTTTTATCAACTTACGAAATTTTTTCATAAATGTTCCAATAGGTATTTCCTCTTCTACATAATCTATCCTTGTAGATTCCTTTCCAAATTTTGTTTCAATTTTTTTGTACTTGTAACTCTTGCAATTTACCATCTTCCTCATGTCAGTATCTTCATCTCTCAAAGGCAATTTAGCCAAGTCCCCACATGTTCCACAAATTCCTCTTATGCAAGTTATTTGACCGGTTGCATTATCATCCGATTTATCACATAAGATGGATGCTATGAATTGACTTGTTCGTTTAGGAGGAGCATTTTCATAACCATCACTATCTTCTCTAATCTTTCAAAATTTCTGATAGTACAAGTCAAATTTGATGTGATAACGACAACAACAAGTTTCAAAAACTTTGTTTAACTTCACATAATATGGCCTTAACCGTTCAAACATGGTTTGTCCAATCTTTATATGAGGGTTTGTTTTAGTAAACAATACATACAATTCATGTTTTGTTGTGTCTATCCAATGTTTTACATGGAGATCATAACGATCAGGACCAATCCTTTGCTTGATAACATCTCTACTATTTGACGAAGGACGAGTATTATCATTCCAAAAACTTGTCACAAAGTTCCTAACAACATCTTCAATTCTATCAGAACGAGGAGCTCTACACATAATTACCCAATTCCCTTCTGAGGTAGTATCATCCAAAATATTTCTCCTTTTAACATATTTAGATATTGTCCTTCTACTAAAACCAAACTCAGATGACAATGAAGAGATTTGTCTTTTTTGAGGCAATCTTTCATTTACTAAAGATGCCAACATCACTCTTCTTGAAATGGTCTTATCTAGTTTTCGAGATTTTTTACCAATGTTCACCAAACCTTTCTTAACATTATCAACAATAGATTTTTGTAGCTGAGAAGTTTTCCTCTTTTGACTTGTTGTATCTATACCCAACAATTTTATTAGATCTATTAAGTCTTTATGAGTAAGTACAATTGATAAAAATTGAGCTTTTTCTAGTGTAGTATCAAGATTGTTGAAATGAGACATTATTTCTTTTCCACTTTTATTCATTGACCTCCTTTTAGTATGTCTAGGTTCTTCACTGAGACGTTTCAACTCATCCACATCCATTTCAAGTAAATGATCTAAATTTTATAAGAAATATTTCTCTTCACCTGTTGAGCTAGATCCATAATATGCTCATCCATATCAGTGGTAGGAGGTAAGGAGCCTGACCCCTCTCCTTCAAAGGTCTCCATTGGTTCAACTTGGACAATCTCCTCCCTATGTTCATCAACTATATTGTGTTCTTCAACAGGTTCGTTTGCCTCGACTCTCACTTCAAAAATCCCTTCTTCTCGATCCCGTTCTGCACATAATTTAAGAGTTTGTGTAAGGTTCTTGAATTAATCAGAGATTATTAAATTAGGTTGAAGAATAGGGGTGAATTTGGCTTAAAGCTTTACATGTTAAAATTAGCCCGTTCAATTTGGTTTATTAAATTTAATTACTTTCAGGACCTTACTGTTATAACTCTAATTAAATTACCTGTTTAGGTTTAAAGTTCAATTTGTTCTCAGGTTAGGATTAAAGTTCAATCTCTAATTTTGAGCACTAATTTAACACATAAAATAAAATTTTGATAAATTAGAAATTCCAATTTTGAAAATTAAAAGTACAAATATTTTGATGCATGCATGTACGATAAAGGTGACCTCATATTAATTTGATATGGACCATAATGTAGGTGGACTATAATTTGTCACATGTGTGTATATTTAAAACCTATTATTGCATAATAGACCTCCTAATCTGAAATGTTTTTGCATGTACGTGAAGTCATATAAATAGAACCTAAATTATTCAACATGTAATAGGTTATAAATTTATGTCACATTTAAGACCTATAATCAATGTAATAGTCCTAATAGGCCTTATTATTAAAATCAAAATGACCATGTATGAAAAAACATTTCACAATTAATATACTTAACTCCCCTTAAGACAGATATATTATGTGATATTAAAGGACCTATCACATGAAATTACTTGTACATGTCTTAAATATTCAATATATATAATTTAGAACCTAGAAATTATGACATAATAGGTCTTATTAATTTTATGACTTAATAGGTCTTATCTATTATAAATGGACTTAATTATATAGGAGAAAAATGCAATTACACAACAAGCAAGTTGATGGAATTTAAAATTTGCAAATACACATGTATTATCTCAAATTAATTATGCTTTCCAATTAAAACAAGATTATCTTTAATCCTATTATTTCCAATTAATTTAATTAAGATTTTTTAAATTAATTTTCATTAAAAATATTAGATAAAAAATATTGAACTAATTAATTGTTATGTAATACATATTAAATTAAATAGAAATAAAATAAAAAATACGTACTTGCATCATGATATCTTTGTCTTCTTTGTTCTCGATATCTTTCTTCCGTTTCGGGAGAATAATTCCTTGAAGTCTTATTTTGCCTTCTCTTCTTGTTCCCCATGCTTTTAAAAAAATCTTCAAATTATTGCCCTCAAAATAATTTTCAAATGTCTTTTCTCATCCAAAAATGCGAATTATTTTAATCATTTGTGTGATAAAAAATGAAAAAAATTATGGACATTTATACGACTCCACAAATGAAAAAAAACAAAAATTGCGTAGGCTAGAGTTCGAACGAAACCTGACAATTAAAAATGGTCGGGTTCGTTCGAACATGGCCGTTACAAAAAAGTATGGGCCAAAATCAAGCCCATGGGTTCGAGCGAATGGGGGTTCACTCTAAATCCTTATGGTTCAAGCAAACCCCATTCACTCGAAGTATTGTTCATTCGAACCCTCCTATTAGAGGTTTCTCCCAAAAAATTTCAAAGTTCTGAAGAATTTATGACTTCGGAGCTCTGGTTCAAAGCATGAATGAAATAATCTTGATAACCCAAAAATATTAGATGGTAGTACTCGGAGCAAGCTTTCCAACAAGTATAATTTTGTTATATTTTGAATTTATTATGTTCTTGTTTTTTTAATTTTATGGAAAATTGGTTTTTCACTGAATATGAACTTCTCTGTTCAACACATTGGGAAAAATAAGAAACTAATTCAAAAAAATTCTGAAAAATATCTAAGCCCCTAGTATTGGTGTCTTCTTTCTAACAAAAAAAATAAAATTGAATTTTAATTTATATAGAACAAGTTATGTGTTCAAACTTAAACCTATGTCTGAATTATGACTAGTCGAACTTCAAAAATTTATAAAATGAAAAATATTGAACATATCACTATAAAACCAAATGCAAGCCCTGGATATTGATGTTACAAACCAAAATTTGAAAGAATTGAGTTTTTATCATTTATACAAAAAAAGTTATGCATTTTTATCTTTCTGAATCATTGTGCATAGTATTATGCTTAGATTGATGAATGTTAATCATGGCTTCTTTTGACCACAAAGCCTTTTGCCAATACCAACGTCAAGCTAGTCATGATGTGGAAAAGTGTTACAAATTGAGGAATAATATCTAAGATCTTACCATATATATAGAAGGTGTGAATGATCAAGGAAACAGATTTGTAGCATTTCCTAATCAAAATTTGTAAATTTTTACCAATCCTTTGTCTTCCTATTCTTCTAATGTGGTTGAATCTAAAAAACTTAGGCTTACTTCTAATGATCTAGGCATAGAATCCAATGATTTTGAGAACCTTATTGAAAAAATTAAACCTAATTTGCAAATTTTTACCAATCCTTTGTCTTCCCATTCTACTAATGTGGCTTAATCTAAAAAACTTAGGCTTAATTCTAATGATCTAGGCATAAAATCTAACAATGTTGAGAGCCTTATTGAGAAATTCAAACCTAAACCTCAACTTTGCATCACCTTTGATTCTAGGGAAACTATTAAGGCATCCAATGGACCATTATACATTATTACTAAGATCAAAGGAAAGCTCTCACGTGGTGTGCTCACAGGCCCTATGTGTATGGTGGATGTTATCATTGAAGAACATCTCTTTACTCAACAATTTCATCAAGAAACATATGACAAATACGATTTTAGCATAAAGGTGCATGGTGGTTTCAGTTGTCCTACTATAGGTTCTATCACTCTTCTGGTTGAGGTTGGTACTAAATGCTTAGATGTTACCTTTTCTATCATCCCTACCTTTGATCAATTTTGTGTGAAGTTGGGACATCCTTGGCTCTCTTCCTTGCAAGATATCCCTTCTACACACCATAAGTGTTTTAATTTCTCTCATAATGGGAATATTATCATGATCAATCAAATCCTTTACCAACCCGCATAAAGATGTAGAAATTTCACCCTTGATTACTTTTTGCCTAAGCAACCCAAACCTTTGAAACCTCGAACATGTACTCTTTTCCTATCCTATCAAAAATTAAAAAGTGATATGATATCGGCCTTGAGTATACCTAAATACCCTTCACCTATAGATATTCCTCACCCTCATCCTAGATAGGGACTTCTTCCTACTATTATTCCCTCTCTATATGTTGTAGTTCTACCCCCTACATCATATAAAGGAAACTGCACAACATCTTGTATCTCTCAACCTAGTGAGGTTTCTTTTGTTCCTCACCCTACAAGGGAAGATATGATGCCCATGTTCATTTATCCCCAAACTTCACAAGTTTCTTGTTTAACTAAGAGAATGTCAATGTAGACATTGTTCCAAGGCTCATAATATTACTTCCAAAACCATTTCCTCCCTAAAGACACAAAATGTTGACTTGGTCCCATTTGTCCAACCTTTGTCTAACCCTAAGGAGGAAGTTCAACTTAATTCACCATGTCAAAAGTTAAAAATGTCTAACAAAAATGATGGTTCATTTCCTTTTTGTGTTAAAGATCCTATTACAATTAATTTATATGATGATATGGATGATGATGTTGATTCCAAAAATGTTGATTCTGATGATATGTATGAGGTTATAGAGATTAATCATGAGCTCTCTTAAATATTTTCAAAAGCATTAATCCTAGCTCCTAGTGACAAACAAGGTGACTTATTGTTAGAGCATGGTCCTCATTTGGAACTTGTAGTAGCTCCATCTACCATGCTCATTGTATCTCCTCGTGCATCTTGTCCACCATCCCTAGCTGATGTTAATCAAGATTGGGAGGTGGATTATTTTCTTGACTAGCTTCATCTATGTTGTAGATTATTATATGTGTTTTCTTGTATGTAATGTGCTTCCCCCATGATGCGCTACTTGATATATCTTTGTGTCATGTTATGATTTCTTTGGATGATCCTTCTTTCTCCATTGATATATGGTAATAAATAAGTTGAACCTACAATGACATTCCTTTATTTTTATCTCAATTTTTCGATATGTTGTATCAATGTATGTCATACATATACTATTGTTCATAAATGTGCCTTTGTGTTGTCTACTTGGGGATGATGCAAAATGTTGATATCTCTTTTTGGTCTCTATCATGTTGACCCAAAAATACTTCTATTTATTTATCTTATAATCTCTTCTTACATTGTGCTTATAGTTCCACTATCTTTGGCAATAAGGTCAATTCAATGCAATTATACTTGATATACATGATTTATCAAATACGCAAACAAGTGCCAATTAGTTGATCCTTTTTATTTTATTTCTCATTATGTTTTTTGGATCATTTCCCTTGATTTTCCATGCTTGGGGCATGTCATTGTGGCAATGTTCTTGTATTTTGGATCAATATATACTACCTTAAAGCAATTGCTCTTGTTGAGGTGTATGCAATCGCTTTAACGTAGGGCCATACACTCTGCTCATTGTTACACTTTGTTCACATACTACGAGACTTGTTTTGTATACTTTTGATCATACACCATGACATATTCGGTACATATTGCAATACCCATTTTGCAGTCAATTCAATTCACTTATTCAGATTACTTTGCAAACTAAGACTTTTTCTTTGTGATTTTTTGCACCAACTTTTCAATTCTAATTTTCCCTTCATGACTCATAGTAAGCATAAGCATTGCTATGCTAGCATAGTCATGATTTTTTTTCTTCATGTGTTGATCCTTTTATCTTGATAGTAAATCAATAAGATCATAAGTCCTTGGGGATTGGTTTGTCTTGCCTCTTTAATGTCTTAACAAAAGTTTTTCAATTATACTCTATACTTCACCAAAAGTATGAACATAGGCTCACACTCTTGTTAAAATCGGGTCATGATGTAGCATTGTAAATTGTATTCTTTTACAATTTCATCTGCACCTAGGCCTCACTTTTTCATTCCAGCCTCCCATGCCATGATTTTGTTTTGATTCTACTCATACCCACCTGAATTTAGCATCATCTTTACCTATGTGGGACCTTGTTCAAATTTTAGTCTTGATTAGCTTGACTAGAATGCCCTTGGCACCATGGTCCTTAGACTAAGATGCCATGGGTGTCATTGTCCCAAGACTAGGACATCTTGGGTGTCATGGTCTTAGGACCAAGACACTCTGGTAGCCATGGTCCTCCCAAAAGGTTCCCAAATTTGGACCCCACAATGATCACATTTTGGAGGCGAGAAATTATTTTCCATGTGGGCCTACCTCAAAATTTTAAACATATTTGGTGTATTTAAGTATAAAATAAATCATATCCCCCTTATTTTGAAATCAATCTACAATTTTCCAATTGCCTTTTGGCAAATTCAAGTGAGAAGTAATCAAACATCTTCAAGGTATTACGGGAGAGGTCAAACTTAGCTCCTTGACTGCATTTTGTGTCTGTAACATTCCTATTATTTTATGTCAATTCTTTATCATTTACCCTAGATCTAGCTTCCAAATTACACTCTCTCAATTAAATATTCAACTAAAATAAAGGAACAAAATCCAATTAGTATTCAACCCTCTCTTTTCAACATAATTAAGGTTGTCCAGATATATTGAATTGAATCTTCTTTTAATGTTGTGTATAGAAGTAAGTGGGTTTCCTAGTTTACATTTTCTTAGCTTGTGAATGCCCTACTCTATTTCCATCCATTGCAAATAGATATAGAGATAAGATTAAAGGAATCTATACAAAGACGAAGAGACAGAGAGATATAAAGGAAGAGGAATATGGATAGATAGAGAGACATAGACGATGTGATAGACGGATAAAGGGAGAAATAGAGATAGAGAGGGAGAGAGAAATAGGGAGATATAGAGAGATATAGAGGGGGATATAGAGAAGGATGGAGGGAGGGAGCTAGGGATATGCAAAGATAGAGGTAGAGAAAGAGAGAGATAGATAGAGAGGGCAACAGAGGAAGAGGAAAAGAGATATATTAATCATGTATAGAGGAAGATATATATTAATAGATGAGATATAGAAAGAGAGATAGATAGGGAAAGAGAGATAGAGATAGGAAGATGGAGGGAGAGATAGACTGATGGACTTGTAAAGCACTGAGAGGGGGGGTGAATCAGTGACACCAAAAACAATACTACATTAAAGACTGACCGGTAGATATACTTAGCAAGATTGTTAAATACTATGCATGCTATCCAAAATGATATAAAAGCATCCACAATAAGTAAAACATCCACCATAACACAAGTGTTTATATGTGGAAAACCCAAATGGAAAAAGCCATGGTGAGATGGGACTCACAAGTTAACTATCTGCAGTAATAGGTAATTGATCGATTAAGGTCTACAAAAAGTGTTCTGGTAGGAGCGAATCCTGTTAAAGATCCCAAAGCTTAGTTAAAAGCTATACCCTGTTAAAGGTAGTACCCTGTTAGGAGTAACCTCGGTAGAGGATTTCTAAATCCAAATTAATGGATCACCTTGTTAGAGGATTTGTACAATAAAGCTTGTTAGAGCTTACCTAGTTAGGGGATTTGATTATTGCAGTGATTAGAAAACAACAGGTGGTGTGATCTAGTAGTAGCACAACTTGCTTGAATAGATCCTCTTCTGTGCACTCAAAACTTCATTACCAACATACTTTGCAACTTAACACTTCTGTCTTCGCATCAAATCATCTCATATCATATCTCCTTCTCTCATACAAAATAATTCATTGTGATGTCAATATATAGATATTTAAATTTCATTTCGGCCTTAGAAATTATATCACAATTTCCTAGGTGCAGTGTATCTGGTCAAAATAAAATTAGAAGCTTTCCATAGATTGAGATATCACATTTGTACACTAAATACCACCCAAGCTCTTGAATTCCCATTAAGAACATATTTTTTTTTTGTACTAACTATGTACCCTCTTCATCAAGCACACATTACTAATATAACAATTTTAATCATTAGATTTATCATTTCAAATTATTAATTGTTTAATCTGAACTAATTTATATTTAAGTATTAAAGAAACGATTATGGCAATTTCTTACAACAAGCAGATGGAGAGAGTTTGCTCAAATGCTGTCATTTGAACCCAAACTCATTTTTACCTATATTCAGGGAATGATGGATTATGAGATCATGGCAAAAGAAATTGTTATGTACTAATATCTTCCTTGTTTAAGAGTGATAAGTTATAAGACAAAATAAAACTATTTCACACATTGGGATATCCATTTTTAAAAGAGTGAATTTTTTTTTATCTTGTGTTGTTTCAATCTTAACAAGTAGGGCAGTATTTTGCTATGTTCTAAATCACTTTTATTCATCTATTTAATGCTTAGCAATTTGTAGATAATGTTTCATTTTTAATACAAGTTCAAATATTGGATAGAGGTCATTTGCTTCAATAAAAAATATATATATAGTTGATGTCTTAGACATTAATTCAAAAAAAATTGGCTCTAGGTGACTTTAAAATATTTTATCAAAGAATTTCAAAAAGTTAAAAAATTTCTGAATGATTTTCTAGTTTGAAGATTTAAGTATGCAAATAAAGAGTGTAGAAAAAAATATATTAAAATTTTGAACACGAGTCTCATTTTTAAAAAAAGTAACATGCTCTTGTTATCAAAAATTCAAAACACTACATATCCATGGAATACATACAACTCTAACACATAATCATCCCTTTCTTGTGATAACCATAGTGCTACATACAATTACACCCAATAACATATACAAAGTTGTTAAATAACAAAAGGCTGTAAAAATCACTACTAGAGTGGGAAAGGATGAGCGGGAAAGGAGGAGCGGGGCAAGCTAGGGTTTTGATGCCTACTGGTTCAGGCAATGAAAATGAGGACAACAGCGAGGTAGATGGTGAAGGGGGGGGGGGGCTCTTCTCTATGGCCCAGGTTGGTTGCCCTGATTTTTGCGCTGGCTTCTGCGGTTCGCAGATTGTGTGGTTTGAACGCACTGAGGTGGGCGGTGTGTCCTTGCCCCCATCCGTGTTTTTGTGGGGTGAGATCGCTCTGCTTTCGGCTGGCTGTGGTTCTCTACCCACAGGAGATGTTCCTTGTTGGGTATCTTTGATCTCGTACATAGGTGTTTTGGCTTTGGTGCCCTGTGTCTGGCCTGGCTATGGGTCCCTCTCAAGGAATGGTGGAGTTTTTTTGTCCCCCCTCTTTGTCTAGTCCTATCTTTTTGGTGGTGCAGGTTTGTCCTTGGTGCCTCGTGAAGGGTTGCATACTATTCTACGTGGCTTTTTCTTTCTTGGGCTTGTGTGGGGGGATCCCCTTTCCCGTGTTGTTTCTGTGGGTCTCAGGAAGCAACACTCTATGTTGTCTTGGTAGAGTATGGCTGTTTTGGAGGGGTTTAGTTGTTTCAGGGGTGAGTAGACCCTCTGGTCTTCTCATATTTTATCCTGGGTTAGTGTTTCCTTTGCTCAATCCCCTTATCTATTCCCTGTTCTGGATAGTCCTCATTCTGAGGTGGAGGAGATTTTTCTTTGCTGGTAAATGACTGTTATGTGGGGGCTTTTTGACTGCTCTCTTCCCAGCGTATCTAAAGTGGCCCCCTCTCCTATGGAGGCGTAGATTTGGTGGTTGGGAGCGGTTGGGTTTTTGCTTGCTACAAGAGAGTCTTCGATGTTGAATTTATGCCTTCTTTCTATTCCTATCGAGGTGGACCTCTTCCCTATTGAGGTGGGAAGATGGTGGGAGAAGGCCTTTTGTGTGAGGATGTTGCTCGAGTTGCTGGTTGAGGCCACCTACCATTACTTTCATGGTCAGGGCTGGGTTTTTTTAAACCATGCTTTCTTTTTTGGGGGGGGTTTGAGGGAGCCTTATAAAACCCTCCTTGTGTATGTCATGAAGGTTAGGAGAGCCTTTCAAAACCCCCATGTGTGTTTTGTTCATTCCACAGGCATGCCGGATGCTAACAATTTTAAAGGGCCCAGTTTGGCCAGTGATGGTTTTTGGTTAAGGGTTAGTTGTATTGTTGGTAAGCTGATGACTTTGTTACTAGTTATGGGACCCTGGGAAAACCCTTGTTTGTTGGTTTTAGGAGCCAGTTTAAAACTCCAATATTCTGTAGGTTTAGGGAGCCTTGTAAAACCCTTGTTTATGTGTTAGAGATACTTTGTGCTCAATTTGTGGCTTGGTTGTTGGTTCGCTGATATTCTTTTCTTTTATTAGCATTGTTATGTGGGTTCCAAATCCTGGTAAAATCTGAGGGTTTCGGGTCCCTTCAAAACCTTTGGGGTTTCTGGTCCCCTCAAAACCTGTTTACGGGGTTTGTGGTCCCCTCAAAACTTGTTTACCCTTAATAAAAAATAGAAGGTTGTAAAAATGATTTATATTTTAAAAATGTAACTAGTAACCAACAAAATAAAAGGAAAGAAAAACATGGAGGAGATGTAATGAAGAAAAAGAATACAAGAACATTAATGACTGATTATTACTCAAATTAAAATATGAAAGAGCATATTTTATATTTTGAAACTTTTAACAATAAACAAATATTGAACCATTTCAAAAAATAAATTCAAATAACATCACTAATTTAAATATTTTAATGCATTTTATGCATGAGCTAAGATTGTGCTATGATAGCATGTACAAGTTGATGATCAACCACATGAGCAAATAATCATCTGCAAGAAAAACACTTATCACACATAAGAGATCAAGCAAAGATGGTATGCTCTATAACAACTAAAAATTTATGTATTATTGCACAAAAGAATTGAAGATTAAATATTGAAGGTACACAATATTGGAAGTACTATTAAAATGAAAGAATTTTTTTATAGAAAGCAAGAGATGCCCTAATTCTAAAATAATAAGAACTAAAGTAATGCAAGGTAGAACCTAAATTAAGCTCAACTACAAGCTATAAAAGCTAACTAGAAGTGTCTCTAAGTGAACTTAGACTAAAAAAGTGTAACACTTAAATAAAATAAAGCACCTATTCCATTCCCATACCATACTCAATGTGTCCACTGAAAAGCATGCTCAGGTTCATGGCTCTGGCTGTGAGACCTACACCTAGCAGGAAACTGATACCTCCAATGACAATACTATTCCCTCGTCAATATTTTCTAGTCACATAAGATGCACACAACCAAGCAAAAAGACCTGCAACAAATAATTATTAGTTGAACAAGGCGGGATTTTGGTTATCATATCTGCAGTAATTTCTTTTAACTGTCTCTACCTGGGAGTACTTCTTCTTGTACTTTTGGGAAGAACCTCATCAGAAAGGGGGTCCATGGATGCCACTCAATTTTTTTTTTTAAACCAGCTTATCTTGGAATGACAAACACTAGGTTTCACTGATAATTATTGCCATTATAAAGACAAGTTTTTAAATGAAAGTAGAAAGAAAATTACACAGTTGTAGGGTTTAAAATATAATGACAATTGTTAAGATTGTGAATCCATTTTATTTCATAGACCAATTTTATATATACAAAGATATGGTTTTAGCTTACCCCACATCATCTTAAAGACCACAAAAATTATCCATATCTCTGGATCAACTGGCTTTCCAAAACTGTATGTCAATCAAAATTTTCAGACTATTAAACAATTCAGGTGAGTCCTTATGACCCATTAAACATTTGATCTCCATTAGTAAAATAACACAGTTTTCAGAATTTTTGTTAACAATAGGGCCATTAATGATACAAGTCTACAAATTAAGACTATTTGTTAAGGTATATAAGAAAGCTAAGGATTACGGGGCATATCTGATGCCAAATTGGAATATAAAACTACTCTTAAAGGAAGACCAAAAATTTCTTCACGCTTAACCCTTTACATTGTTAAAACTATGGATGCTATTTCCATAACCATAAACTAACATAAAAGGTGTATCCTTTAATGGCATCCACTAGGGTTACAATAATAAAAGTGGACTTAAGTTTCCATATAAGCACGGTTTGAAGGGAACGATACAATGAAAAGGGAAGCTAAAGTGTTTTCTAAACCCTGACGCACCTATCATCACATACCCTGAGACCACAGATAATTCATATACTGTGAGGGCTAATCTTTTATGATTTATCATTTGACTTTAAGCATAAACATTGTTTCCATAAATGGGAGGTTTCTAAATTTTCTTCTGGCTTCTGAAAAGTAGATTATAGAGTTAATGGCATTGACATTAAGCCATTGCTCCATAAGAAAGGCCATCCAATTTCTTAGGAAAAAAATCTATTTTTTTTCTTATGCATCACAATTGAAAGCTTGACATTATTAAAGCCAAAACAATGAAGTGGAGCTTCGAGCTCTTTTGTTGCAATGTCTGTTATGAAATACATGACCTACAGTTACTACAAATTCACATTTTCCCCATATGGCCCCTAACGAAATTCATGAGGAAGATCTGCATGGTGGAGATTTTGGGTGGCAGCCAATTGGATCAATTCATGCCCATTAGAATTGAAGAAGTGGTCCTCTTCTTGTGGACCATCTACAAGAAATCTGTTGTAGATATGGCGTCTGAGCTAACTTCCTTGGGAAATAACATAATTTCTAGAATGGCGGTGAGCACCCACTGCTCTGGCACATTGAGAGTAGGATGATTGCGCGGGAGATTATGGAGCTCACTAGGAAGTTCAACCTGGGAACTGTTTATCTGTGGGTATGGCGGAGAGTACAACTGCCATACACATCAATGCCCACATCTTACTTGCACGCAAAAATAATAAAATCCCAATTGCCAACTATTCCTTTCAAGAATTCTTTCTCTGCAGCCTCTTGCATAGATGATGATTTACATCAACCCTGGTCTCGGAAGCGGTGCATTCTCTGACATTAATAAAGGTGAATGTATTGTCAGCCCTTTTGTTTTGGTGCCGCTAACTGTTTGTTTCAACTATTCTTGTTTTGCAGCCTCTTGCACGGACGGTGATTATATCCAATAAACTCTGCACCAGTTTTTGTCATTTTTCAAACCTTCTCTTCATGCGGGCCAACTGTTCCTATTGATCTGCTCTCCTCTATAATCCTACACTGATCGGAAAACTAGCCAATAAATAGTTTCAAGCATTTAACATAATTCTTGGGTCACGCGAAGGAAACATATCACTCAAACAATTTCAGTCAATAGGAAGACATTAAATTCTCCTATTAATACATTTTGATTAAAAAGTGATTAGTTTCAACTTGCAAAATCTGAAAACTGCATTTCATGAATTTTCTAATATGAAAGGTGATTGGTTGCGCTAGAAAAAGTTATTTGAAGTTTAAAAGTAACCCTCGGCAATAGTTCCTTGAAAGGCAGGAACTAATAACCATGTTCCAAACATCTGCAAAAAATTTGTATCTCTCAAAGTGAGTATAGGGGCATGATCTCAAACCTTGTTTAAAATATACCGGAAGCATTTCTAATAAAATTTGCATCTTTTTCCAAACTTTAATAGACTGTTGGGTAAATTTTGTAGTCATCTTAATATTGATTTTCTCATCTCTTGCCTTGCAAAGATTTTTGCATGAAAAAGAAAAGAAAAATACATGTCTATTTAATAATGAAAAGAGCATTAATATTATTATGATAGTATTGAAATATTATAAATCTATAAACTCTAGAAACTATTTTAAAAATAGAAACTTGTGTTTTAAATGGAAGTTGGGAAGGATTTTTCTCAAAATAGAAATTTTATAAAGCCTTTAAAAGAGATCTTGTGGATTACTTTGAGGATAATGCTAAATCTAAATATTATAAATATTTTTATTATTTAAGTTTCTATATATGAATGGTTTTTAAATGGTTGACTTTTTTATTAAGTAGAATTAAATTTAATAGTAGGGTGGCTGCAAGAAGTTGAGTCCCACTTTTGGGCAAAAAGTGGAAGTGTTTTCTCTGTTTTTCAAATTTTATGTCGATTGATGTCAAAATTTGATGCACTTAGAGATTGAATCTCAAAAAAATTCAGTAATAGAAAATGTAGTGCTCAGAGTCTACTTTTCAAATATGTAATTTTTTTTAATACCCACATGGTAAAAATCTCCTTTTAATAGGCATGTTTAAAAACCATTTTTTCAAAATGCCTATTTCAGGACCATACCGCGTGTACGACCACCCTTTTTTGATGCAAATAAATGAATTTTTGCAAATCCTTTTGGGAAATGATACCTAAGACACCAAATATTGATGAGAATATTTTTGCTTATTTTTTTATCGAATATATTTTTTTTTATTAATTTTTAGCTGACAATAAAGAATATTTTTAAAACATCGGGTGTACAACCACCATAATTTGATGAAAATTTCATATTTTTCCATTTTTTTTTTTAATATTCAAAAGAATTGTATGTAGATTGATGTCATATAATTTATTTTTCTAAAATCCTAAAAACCAAAAAGTTATTAAAGTTTTAGTGAACCTTGGTATTTTAGGTTTAGGTTTCATTTTTGATTAATAAATAATACAAAAATAGTAAAATTAATCTTATCACTATAAAATTTACATTTCTGAATTCAGGACGCTGAAAAATCTAATGGGTTTTTGTTTCGTCAAAAAATTCAATCAGAAAGGCCCTCAAAAAATTAGGCCAAGGTAGAAATCTGATTTCGATTTACCTTAGTCATTTTTTTGGAGGTCCAAGTATAGGCTTGGTGAGACCAAGCCTATCCTGAAGCAAAAAACAAAGCTAAGGAATGTTTCCCGCCCCTAATTTTAAAAAACGGGCACCCGTTCGCCCGTTTCTGAAAAGATCTGTTAGGACAAAATCTGGCCCACAAGCACAAATCCCAATGATTGAATGATTTTTCAATCATTGGCTGATAGGTACAATCTGCAAAGAGAATGTTTTGATTAATCATTCTCTTTGTTTGTCTTATTGTCGATTTGGTAAAGAGATTGATTTGAATTCAAATTTTGGTGTAGCCATGGGATAAAATCAACGCAGGAAGAGGCAAAGGAAGGTTCTGACAACTGAGGAGATTGCAGCAAACAAGGAGAAGGAGGCAATGCGTCAACGAGAGAGAAGATCAAGAATGAGACAAGGAGCTTCAAGTTCCACAATCATTTTAGAAGAGGAGAACATCAATGAGACCATAAATGTTGACAAAAGAAACACAATAGAACCATTTAATTCAGGTGCATCTTCTAATCCATTATTGGATACAGGTATGTCTCCACAGCCCCATGTTTTTTCTCATGAAGAAATTGGTGATTTAGTAGAAGCAGGTTACTTATTAAATGAAATTCTAATTGAAAATCAAACCCCAAATGAAATTAGAAGTCAAGTTGAAAGTGAAATTGAAATCCAAATTGAAACCCCAACTGAAACTAGATCTCAACTTGAAACTGAAATTGAAACCAAATTTGAAACTCCAAATGAAATTGAAAATCCACCTGCAACTAAAACCAATAATGTGTATGTAGACATGGAAACACCAATTGAAAATGAAACATGTTTGAATGATAATCAATGAATGAAAATTTTGAAATTAAAAGTGATGTACTAGACAACCTTCCTGGCTTGGTTTCATGGAGACAGATTAGGACACATGCAAATAGATTGTTTAGACATTTTTTTTATAATAAGAAATTTGGGTTTCAATGTCAATTAATGGTATAACTAATTAAAATGACTAAAATGCGAAAAGTGATGAAGAAGTTAGGCTTTTATGTCAAACCCAAGAAGAAGGAGGAGTCTTTAAAACAAGTTGTATCGACTGTTGCTAGCGCCTTTGATACAACTGGAAAGAAAAGTCATTCTAAAGATAAAAATGCGGCACGACGGGCAATAACAACAGCTTTAGTAAGCCAAACAACTTCTAATAAAAGAATGATGATTAACATAAGTGGATATCTTAATATTCATCACAAAACTTTGTCAAGAGCTGTAAAAAGAAGAGTTAATTTTGAAAGTGATCCGGCAAACAAATTGTGGACTTTTAGTGGTAGACTACCAAGGTCTGATATGAAACTTACTGGTGAAGTCAAAAATTTGATCGAAAATTTTTGGCACGATAATACGAGAGTATCACCTAATGTTAGAGATGTTCTTAAATTAAGAGTTGGATCAAAAATTCGTGATCCACATCCAAAACACCTATTGGACATGACTCAAACTAAATTGTATAAAAGTTTTTTGGATGATAAAGTGTTGACTATTAGCATTTGTCAAAGGTCTTTTGAAAAGTGTAAACCTTGGTATGTTCGAATTAACAAGGAAAGAGTCACATGTTGTTGCAAAACTCATGTTCAATTTTGCTACCATTATGATGTATTTCAATATATACGTGTTATCATGCATAGTAATGGAATGTTCCAAGAATGTGGTATAAATATACCACCTGAAACTATCAAGGAGTTTATTTCAAGTTTGTTTTGCAACCCACTAAATGAACAAAATTTCCTTTTCAATGCATGTGTTTCTGGTGTATGTGATATATGTGGCAATCTTGCATTGTTGGATGAATGTTTGCATGAAAATATTTCAAATGATTTTGGACAACAATTAATTGATGTTAAAAGATTTAAAACTATTGAGTATCCACTGAAGGATGGAAAGGTTGGAAAACAATGCGATCTAATCACTAAAAAAGTTAGCGTTCATGCATTTATGAATGAATTCAAGAGTAACATCATACCTAAATATGTTAAACACACTCAAAATGCTAGATGGCTCGATGGTCAGTTTCGAATATGTAAGGATACATTTCCCATTGGTAGTATACTTTCGGTTGTTGACTTTGCAAAGAACTACACGCTTGCACCACAAGATGAGGTACAATCACAATACTACAATTCATTGCAGGTATCAATTTTTGTCCATATTGTCTATAGGCATGCACCAGATAGTACACAAGAGGATCTCAAAATTTTGAGAGAGTACCATTTCTATATGAGTGATAATAAATTATACTCATCTGAGTTTGTCCAGTTTTGCTTCAAGACCTTTTTTCAGAATTTGAGGGAGAGAGAAATTCAGATGACACAACATCTAATATGGTTTGATAATTGCATAGGGCAATTCAAGAATGCTAGAATGTTTTATTGGTTGAGTAGGATTCATAAAAAAACTAATATCGAACACATTTGGAGTTTTTTTGAGGCTGGACACGGGAAAGGAGAACATGACGGTGCTGGTGCATGTGTTAAGAGAGCCCTTTGTAGAGAGCAACTCAAATTCGAGGAAAAGGCTAAATTTAAAAATGCAAGTGCAATTGTGGATTGGTGTAGTGCAAATTTATCCATAGGATCAAGTCAGAAGTCTACAATTAGACGTTTCTTCTGGCTAGTTAAAGAGGAGAATATCCTTCCAAGATATGATTGTGATACAATAAATGGGTCAGCTAGATGGCATTCATTTAAGAGTTCTAATTCTAACACTTGGACTATATGGACTAGAGAGCTTGCATGTTTTTGTCAATTTTGTGTTGCAGGTTAATGGGAAGAATGCGAGAATGCAGAATGGGTCGAAGAATGGCAACACAAATCCTTAACACCTACTGAAACACAATATGAAGATGTTAGAAGAAATGAAGACCTCGATCATGCATTTGCATTAGAAGATTATGATCGTGTTTCGGACTTCATACAACTTGGTAATTTAATTCAATTTATTGTTTATAACTTTAAATTATATATTTTTATGTATTGTCATATAATTTATGATTACATATTTGAATTATAAATTCTAACAAGTTTTATTTCTACACATTGTACTTATATTTGTTTTATAGGACATGTGTATGCTGTTGTTGCACCTGAGGATAATGATGAGCAGGTTGAGTATTGGCTAGCTAGATGTGTAGAACCTAAGAAAAAGTTGATATGTGATCAAGTAGATGATGATGGTTTTCAGTATCCAGTTGGGTCTGTTGTGGTGGTTGGTACATGGCTACGCAAATACTTAACAAGAAGGAATGGCTTACCAGCTTATGAAGACTACCAATCAGAAAAGAAGATTATACACTATTCTCATTTGGTGGTGGCAACAAACATCAAATTAGAAAGATACAAAGGTAGACCTACTAATAAGGTATTGTGGACACTTTCAGTAGAAGAGCATGAGGCAATCATAGATGCATTGCAGAAGAGAGAGGATGCAGATGGTACATTGGGTTGAATCAAATTTATATGCATGTAAGATAGAATTATGTCTTAAATATGACCTGACTCTATATTTATCATTGTATGGCAAATCTATATTTATAGTGTACTTTTTTATTTTAGTACCATGAAGTCCATGCTTTTCATACCACTACTATCTGCACTAATAAACCATCAATACACTAGTAAAGTAGTGTGGTCAACTTAAGAGGAAAGTCGATACTATGTTTGTAGCTTCCTAATAATTCGGTTAGCCTTAATTCCATCAATCTATTGGATTCCTCTATGAGATTCATTTATAATTAATAATCCTTTTATATAATCATGAAAATCATGATTCCTCTATGAAATTCATTTATAATTAATAAGTCGATACTTGTGTGAACTATTTTAAATATTTAATCATGATAATTGTTTTTCTTTGTCCCTTTAACATTGTATTTGTCTACATTTGATACAATTTTGGTTTCATAAATAATATTGTATTAGTTATCTTATTCTTAATGTTATTTTGTGCACATTGAATTATAAACTGTTGCACTATAATAACAAGTCTTGAAATAATAATTTAATAAGGAAATGACATTAAAACAAGTCCAAATAACATAATAACAAAACAATGTATCACATATATAATCACTAGAGTGCGCCAAATCACATAACACGACCTGATATCATAATAGCAAGGAAATACATAATAAAAAGTCCTATATATAATCACATAACACATAACAACAAGTCCTATATATAATCACATAACACATAACAACAAGTCCTATATATAATCACATAATAACAAGTCCCGGGATAACATAACAAGTGTCATCATAAAAAGTCCATAATACAATAACATGACATGATCTAAAATATACAATCTAAGAACTCGCATGCATCTCATCTGCAATCCTCTTCACTCCATGTGAAGGTGGCTGAGATGAATCATCCTGCTGTACGTGGTCCTGAGATGCACCATCCTGTGTCTGTGCAATATCAGTGTGTGCACCCTCCTGTGCATTATTAAAAGATTTTACATAAGAAGAAGTTACTTGCATAATTCACTTATAAAATAATTAAATACTAAAAAAATTTAAATAAATTACCATACGACCGTGCTCGACAATGCCCTCACTGATATGTGGAGGTCCACTATCATGAACAAGAAAAGTGGTCATAGCCAAGTCCTGCAAAAAAACACATTGTATATCAATTTTGATAATCCATATAAAAGCCAGGTACACAGTATAAACAAATTAGAAATTATTTTTGTAATCATCATTCCTCAAATGATAATGTCGATGGTTGCATCTGGCTCAACCCCATAGCCATACCAATATTGGTAGTGGTGTGGACCTGAACAACATATATAAAGCATGAATCAAACTTGTATATATACATAAATTATAAAGTATATATATATATATAGACTACAAGATTATCACAGAAAAGCATACATGTGATGTAGGGAAAGTAACTGATGGTCGAAGGCGTACATGTGATGCGCCATCAAACGATCCAGAAGCCTACAATTGCAAAAAATAACAAACATGAATCAAAGTTGTACTTAAATTAGTAAGCATGTAAACACTTCAAATTAATGGATGAAAAACATACTAGTGGTAGTGAGGCTGAGCCTCAGTGGTCCATGGGTCACCTGAAGAAGTACCCACCTCAGTGCTACATGAAGCACCCTACAAAATTGAAAAAACATATCATATGTAAATCATTACGTTAAAAAATTTATTATTTATTTTAAATGTACATATCAATACAATCTATCTAGATGAAAGTGCATACCATAAATGGGGCACCAACATCTCTGGGTATTGAGGTAACATACTGTCTGTTCCTCAATGATGTGGTGTGATCCATCATCTGTTTAGAAAAAAATGACTCATGTTATAGTTCATATGTGTATATATAAGGAATTTAATATTGCACTGTAAATTATACAAATAAATTTGTACCTCTCTAGGCTGATCATCGTCTGCCCACAGGGGATCAACATATGAAGAGACGACATCAGCATGTGTAGCCTCCTCAGCATCATCGTAACCACCATGGGCGGCATCAGCATCATCAAAATCATCATCTCCTCCAGGGGCAGTCTCACTCTATGGACCCCTACATACATCCCCACAACTCGTGCAAACATGTGCTAAGCAGGGGGCAGCCCTCACCTCCCGCAACTGCTGTACCAAATTGCCCGATAGGACACTCAATGAACCTAGAGCAGAATCCACTGCTCGATGATGGGAAGGTGCTGGAACAACTAGTGATGGAAGAGGAACCAATGGATCATCGCGCACATAGTTTCTACCCCTGTCACTCAATTTTTCTCCTGGCCTATCTTGGGGCATGCCTCTCCCAACCCCCTGAAAAGATCTAATATTAAAGTAATTGGGCTTTTTGCCCAATTCAAATTCCGCCCATAATTTCTTCAAAAAATACATTGGGACCTCATGATTGGAGTGTGGTGGATGGTCAAAGACCATCCACCACCTCTCCCAAAAGTGGCTAGCAATGCCCGAGTGCCTACACCATCGAATAGAGATCCATGGCTTCTTCGGATCTATCTCTTCACCCGTCTTAGGGTTCACAAAATATTTTTTCAAATCTATTTTTGTTATTTTTAAATCATTAACTTGTTTGTATGTGAGGCCATCTGCGTAAAATGCACGCAATCCCTCACGCCAGCTATGATAGCTATCTAACTCACTATCTAATGCCTGCATAGACTGTACAATGCCTTGCATACTATTTGCAAGGCATAACAACTGAGGGGGTGGATGAGGCTCACACCTAATAGTGTGAATATCTCTAATCAGAGCATCAATATTTGTCCTAATTGTCTGTTGCAACTGCTCTGGTGGAGGTAGAGGTGGAGGTGGAGGTGGAGGTGGAGGGGGTGGAGGTGGAGGTGGTACTATACCTAATAGCTCATCTATCTCAAACTCATCCATCATGTGAAAATAATCTGCATATATATACAAATATGAAAATTTACAATTACAATTACAAACATGAAAATTTATAATTACAATTACAAACATGAAAATTTACAAACTTGAAAATTTACAATTACAATTACAAACATGAAAATTTACAAACTTGAAAATTTACAATTACAATTACAAACATGAAAATTTACAATTACAATTACAAACATTAAATTTTCGATTACTTTTATAGGATTTTATATAGATTGCTACAAACAGAGATTAATCAAAAATTTATAAAAGACATTTAAGGGAAGAATTATTAGGATTATGATCTTTTTAGTAGAGCATATGTATTGGTTATTCTTATTTTTAGAAGCTCACTTCATCAATGTTCGACAAGATATATGAAGGGTTGATCATAAAACTACATAGTTTTTTAAAGTTGAAGGTGCATTTGGGCTTTAGAAGATCTTCCATGACTTGTAAAGTCAAAGGAGGTAATCTAAAACCAAGCATATAATTATTTTAAATTTTATAAAATCATTATGCTCAATCAATTTGGGAAATATAAAAATAATATCCAATCTCTTTACTATTATTTAATTAAACTAGTCCCTTTGTTTGTCGATGTGAGTGTTCCCTTTCTAATTTTAAATTACAAACTTGAAAATTTACAATTACAATTACAAACATGAGGAGGCCTCATAGGTTTCTCTATTCATCCTTTTGTGGTAAAATTAGAAAGGGATAACTATGATTCTTTTGTAAAATGGTATCTTCATAAGTTTTAGGTGGTTTAATCATTTTCCTTTTATGTATGGAGTCATACCTAAACTAGAAAAACTAGAAAATATATAATCTTGGTGTAACATCATTGACCATGTAGGAGTGATTTGATCTAGTATCAAGATCATGATTCTATGTGTATTGCATTGGATATTGGTTTCCCCCACACACTTTGGAATAGACTTTAGGAGATCCATACCCTTCCCTTTGTAGATGAAGATCCATACCCTTCCCTTTGGAATGGATATTGTTTCATTCCCTTTGTAGATGAAGATCATATGCCCTTCGATGGTGATACTTAAGAGTAAATTCATTATATCATATCAAATAATTTATTTACTTAAGATCAACTTTTATTTACATATTAAATAATTTTCAAAATATATTTTAATTATGTACATCAATTATATCAATTAGAATAAACATTTGGTAATGAAATACAAACAATTATCATAAAAAATTTAGAATCAATTCATTCTAAATGTAAAATGATACATACACATATAAATATATAATCAGTTTTTTAATTTAATATATACTTGGCAAAATAAATTTATATAGACGTGTAAATTTTTAAGTAATTTAGTGGGGTTTATAATGAAACCTATCCAAGAAAATTTGTCATATATTAGAATACATAACTCATCTACCCTATATAGACACCACCCTCAACTCTCCCTTCTTGTTGGTTCTTATTTTACTATTTCAATTAATGCTTTCACATAATATAATACATTCACTTCCAACACACACTCTACTATTTTCATGTGCTTTCACATAATATAATACATTCACTTCCAACACACACTCTACTATAATACATTCACTTCCAACACACACTCTACTAATATTGCTACAATAAGTACCTCAAACTCTTGATGTACACCTTCTATTTATACTTTCTTTCTTTCCATTTGAGGCAAGTAGGTCACTAAGTCCAATCCTTTCGAGAAATCAACAAACATTTCTTAGACATGAGATGGATTATAAACATCATAGGTAGTTGGGAGCTTATTCATAATTCTTAGTAACATGTGATGGATTATAAACATGATACTTCGCAATTGATAATAATTCTATTTCATCTAAAATAATTACATATTCCCACCATTGTGCAAACTATGCACTAAAGAATTACAAGGTGATTATTGCCTAGTGATAGATATTGGTATAACAAATTACATTTTATTACAAATTGGTATAAGATAAAACAAATAATTATAACATACACTTTCATGGCCTACCCTTATATTGACATGTATGAAAACATAATGATGTAGTGATTGTATTAGTTGATATCCACTTGTAGCCTAGACAATTCCTACACTATCTACAATGATCCATTTCTAATCATAGCCAATCCTCTTGATCATGCAAAAAAATGGGCCACCATGCCCTATACATGAGGTCTTGATTATTAGTTGTTATCATTAAGACCAACACTAGTTCACTACCCTCAATGGTCTTCCACCATACTTGTATAGGCCTTAGTTCAATACTCTAACCAATATATTTTTGACACATTATGACACAATGATGGTGCATAATCTTGAGAGGTCACCTAAACACAATGACATGGATAAAATTCAGGGGCTCCTCAACATTTCCTTCACTATATTCTATGCCCCTCTAATGCCAATCCCTTTTACTCATTTGCATTCTTCATTCTTGATGTGGATTTGGCCATGTGCGTATGATTGTGTCATTTACATTTTGAATGTAAATCTTTCAGTTTTACTTTGATCTTATTCTAGATGCTTCATTTGTTGCATTGTATGCCCCTGAGTGTTTATTGTTTGCTTAGTTTGATATATGTTTTGTGATTGCTTTGGACCCATGATGTGTTGGATCGCCTTATGGTGATTTGTAATTTTTTAGTTACATTGAGATGAATGATGATCTATTATAACTTTGCTGATTATGATAGACTGAAAACCAAAAAAATTAAAATTTAACTCTAAAAGCTCCAATCAAAAACTAAATATATGTTCCATTTGATACAACACTGCTAGGAAAAACATTGATCACTAAACACCATTTAATTTAGGGTTTAGGGCTTAGGGTTTAGGGTTAATTTAGGGTTTAGGGTTAATTAACCAATATAGTCAAATTTAGGGTTAATCAACCAAGATAGTCAAATTTCTCCTGGGACTTGTTCGTTTTTTTCTATTTAAGGTTTAATGTTCATTTTTCTATTCAGGGTTTATTGTCTATTTTTTGCGTCTAATGTTTATTGTTCGTTTTTCTTTTCAAGGTTTATTGTCTGTTTTTTGTGTCTAATGTTTATTCATTTTTCTGTTCAGGGTTTATTGTCTGTTTTTTGCGTCTAATGTTTACTGTTCGTTTACGTTTTTGTTTTCTTCCTATGGTTTAAATACTATTCATGTTTTTTTTTTCCTACGGTTTTTACTATTCATGTTTTTTGCAATATTTGAAAACTGAAAACTATTTTAAACATGAAATAAAAGACGATTTTCAAACTTTAAAACATAAAAATTAAAATATATCAATACATTAACATTTTTTTTATGAAAAACAATAAAAATAAATAAAATAGAATATAAAAAATAAAGCTAAATACCTGGAAGGAGGTAAAAATGGTCTAGGGGGTCAGCTGAGGTGAAGAAAACGGGTACCCGTGCTCCTTATAAATGCCTGCCCGTTTTCAAACAGTAAAAATGATGGTAAAATGGTTAAAAAAAAAAAAAAACATTTAAAAAATGAACGCCTGTTTTCTTCAAATCGGGTGCCCGATTTGAAGTAAACGGGCGTCTGTTTAGCTTCAGGCACCCGTTGCTAAACGGATGCCCATTTTGTTTTGGATCGGTCACCCGAAGCTAAACGGGTACAAATCGGGCACCCGTTTCTAGCGGGCTCATTTCCCAACCCGCAGACTTCCATGGGATTGGGACCTAACTCTGTACGTTTACCCTATAGTTGCATTTTGATCATCTTCTCACTACTTCAATTGCTCTTTTCACATTTACTTGTTATATATATATATATATATATATATATATATATATATATATATATATATATATATATATGTGTGCAAAGACATCACATAGTGCAAAGTAGATCCTTTTGACCAACAAAATTATAGAAATATAATATTTGAAGGCAATTGAAACACTTCCATATTCTATATTTTAAATATAAAAGTATCGGTTGTGTTGGTGTCAGTGAGATGACTGGTCATGTTTTGCATTTTATTCTTGGGTATTCTAGACTTGGGTATGTTTTTGATTAGGGAAAAAGCGGGTTTTACAAGGACCCAAAACCACCAAGTTACAAACAAAAATTAAAATAAAGAGTCAAAGTTCACCAACATAGAAATGTTGTCAAATAGACAAAAAGACAACAAACTAGACAAAAAGATAGTAATAACTAAAACCAGAAAAGCATTAACCTAAAGACTTAATAGTCTCAACTATCTCAATCTCCAGATTGTTCATCTCTTGGGTTGATCTTTTCAGGTCCTGAAGCTCCTGATTAGAGGACTCCGCCTTTCTTTTCAGATTGCCTTTGGTTCTCTTGGACATGAAAGATTCCTCTTTCTGGTCTTTTTCTTTGTCATCATCAAGGTTTGCTAACAGGGTTTCATGCTACGATTTTTCCAGTTTATCCACCATCATGTTCATGGCTGCCGCAAATTTTTTGATGATCTTGTGGCTTTGTTTCATTATTGCATTCAAGGAAACCTTGATTTTTCTCACTTCCCCCTCAAGCTACAAGGTTTTCTTCTCATTTTATTTTTTCATATTGTCAATAAGTTCCACTGTTCATTGTAGACATTCCACCATGGATAGATTTTCATCCTCTATCCAGGTTACCCCTACGGTCTTTTGTGGCTGCACTTTATTTACCAACCCATCCAGTTTACTAGCAGTTTCCCTGTTCTTTAGGTTAAGGTCTTTGATTTCATAAAAGACCCATTTGAAAACCCTAAAAAGGTCGACAACACTATTCCTAGCAATAGTCAACACATCATCTAAAGATTTCTTGTCCAATTTATAGTAGTGATCATCCAGTTTGAGGTCTTCTGGAAATCTTGACCTATTCTCCTCGTAAGTAGTAGAGTGGGAGGAAAGGGAATCTTTAGAGGAACAAGAAGTGTCAAAAGGGTTACCTAGCGAATCCTCAGAGTAAGACACCAATTTTTTCTTCGAAGAGGATTTAAATTTCTTATTAGCCATGGAGAGGGTATTCACATAGGATTCTAGTTTACCCAAAGCCTGCTCAAGGGGGATTTTTTAGGAGTCTTTTACAGGGAGGAGAAATTTCCTCTTCTAAATATGAATCCTCATTAAATTTCCATTAGATATAATGGTTTTAGTGTCATACCCATAAGAGTTCAGGGCCAAAATAGGATTGGATGGAGTAGGCAGACAAGCGAAGTGCTCATGTATGAGTTGGATAAGACCGACATGTAAAATAGGGGCACTCCTAGGACTTTTATGGTGTTTGAGAATACAATGTTTGAGAGAAAACAATAGATAGTGGGGAAAGAAACCTTGACCTTATACTAGAAGTGGTTGAGAAGGACAAAGTGGTAGCCATACACCATTGTGAATCTCCTGTCGACTATAATATATTCCATGACCACCCTTAGAACCTCCCTCCAGAGATTTTTTATGGTGTTGGCCTTGAAATAGTTGTTTGAAACCTTTACCAATGCTTCCCTCTCCTCCTCTGATTTGGGGAAATTCATGACTTCATTAGAAATCTTCCTATCACGGAAGAATTTCATATCTTCAATTGAGAGACCCATAACTTCTCCAATCAACTCTTCATTGATAATTACTTTTCTTCCTGAGAGAATGATTCCTTCTTCCTTCCAATTCTTGACGAAATACCTCACAATATTAGGGTGAGCACCATGGAGCCTTTCTAGGAAAGGTTTCAGCCCCCTTTGACAATCCAATTCCACATCTTCTGGTTCTTCTAGTGCTTTTCACAGCTTTCGGTTCCACTCTCTTCCTATTCCCCCTATTTTTTTAGATTTCTTTCTTCTCACTTGCAAAACAAATAATCTTGGCAACAGATTTACAACAAAGCATAGGAACCCATAATACGTGCCAATTCACACGGATAGAGAGGATAATAATGGCATCGACGATGTATTGAATGAACTAGTACCTTGCACTGGTCCTCTGAATCATTTTTTGAAATGGAAACTTTTCCATGAATAAAATCATATCTAACTAAGGATTTCACCCTCGCTTCTAGATCCTTGTAGGATTGCCACATCCGTCGCCCAGAGAGCTTTACCCCTTCATTGGTGAAATAGTCAGTGACCACGTTTGCTTTCCTAAACACGTGTGATATTTTTATATTCTCAAAGTTTCTAATGAAGGACTTAGCTTCATCAGTTCAATTTTTGATGGTCCATGAGGGAGAGGTTTTATCTAATAGGAAATCAATAATATTTTTTGAGTCCCCCTCAATCCATATATTTTTAATATTCAAATTGCTAGCAAGGTCAATAACCTGGAAAACTCCTATGGCTTCGAATAAGTGATTGTGCCGAGAGCCCAAGGGGAGTTCCACCACCAAAACAAAGTTGACATAGTGATCTCTTAACACCTCCCACTCCTAGTTGGCCCTGGGTTACTCTTGGTCGTGCCATCAAAATTAGGTTTTATCCATCCCCTAGGAGGATGGGCCCAAGTAACACCTTCATGATCCTTTTTTCCATGTCTAGTAGTGTTTGAAATATCCTCTTTTATTTTCCAATCTCTCGCTATATTAAGATCATACTGGACACAAACAACTATCTTTGTTTTACTCTCATTAGAAGGTATATTGTTCATGTTTTCCATGGTTAATCTAAAAATTCTTTCAAACACCACATTCTTCGGATCCTCCTTGTTCCTGAATACTCTATTATTTTGTTCTTTCCACTCTCCCCATACAATATGGGGGAGAGAAAGAGACCACAATCTACAAATAGAAGGGTTAAGAGAGGGCATAAACCATTGAACAAATAGATCCTCTAATGAACTAGGGAGAATCCAAGACAAGTACTAGAGAGAGAAAAATCTTCCCCAGATTGCACCCACAAATGGACAATGGATAAAATGGTTGTTAGAGTTATCATTTATTAGCTAATAATTATGTATTTAATTATTATACACTTAAGCTAACCTTAGGCATTTAATAATATTGTAGGTATTTAATTATTATTCTAATTATTAAATACACATTATCCCTTTAGGGTTTCTTTAGGTTGCATATTCTCCTTTTATAAGAATTGTATTGTACTTCAACTTCTTTATGGTATCAGAGCCTACATCTGTTGCTGCTTGTTCCTGATTTTTTAGAAGATTTTTTTGGAGGCCAAAGTTTCAGTTTTTTTCAGAGTTTTGTTTTGGATTTGGGGAGCTTCTTTGTTTCTGGGATTTTTGGGGCTCAAACAATTAGGAATCTTATAATTCTTTAGGGTTTTCTCCTTTAGGGTTTCGAGTATCCTCTTATAAGGATTCTCTCTTTGTATTTTGATAACAACTGTAATTATTGAATTGCATTCTTGTTGCACAATCAATATTGGTTGTTCTTTCTGTGTTTCTAGTCTTCTGTCTCTTCTGATCATTGTACATCATTTTGTAAGCTTTTTTTTGCAAACACATCGAGATAAAGTGCCACTATGCATTGTATACTTGAGATCTTGCGCATCTTGTGCCTTGCATGGATTCAATCATATTATTTTGCCACGCTTCTACATTAAACAATATATTTAATGTCTGGATGGTGCTGTTTAATCATACAAAATCGTCCAAGATCGGAATTCATCAAATTACCCACTGTAACTCCTTGAACGAGTTGAAAGTAACTATGATGATTGTAATATGAGGGAGACTGCAACAGCCATGCTACGATGAGTCTAAGAACGATTATGAATCCAGGTATGTTATTTTATGTGCTCGGAGATTGGGGAACGGTTTTAGGGTTTTTTCCTTAAATATTAAAAGCTTCAGCAGTTTGAATAGGGATAACTTTTTATCATTTGAGGTGTAATGATAGAATGATTATAACCTTAAATCTGTTTGATATTTACTTAGAACCTAATCTTATGAATCAGACAGTTATTTTTGAAATTTCAGGATAATATTTTTAAAAAAATGGTTTTGAAATTTTAGGAGAATATTTTTAAAAAAATGTTTTTGAGTTTTATTATGTACTGGAAGTTTAGATGCAAGGTTTGTAGGGTTTTAAGGTTATTTTTTTATATTAAACGGTTCAATAGTTCAGATATTTGTTTAGTGAAGTGTGAAGTTGTTATTGAGTATTTAAGTCTAATTTTTATTTTTTCAATTTGATACACAAGAGTTTCCTTTATCATTAATAAAAAGGAAAACAACTTTCTTTATCCAATCTTGTAGCAGTATTCTTTCAGCTTTCAGTAATGGTGCAATTATCCATAACATCAACTAGTGATAAGAAAATGGTATGAGATTTTAATCTCATAAGAAAATGTAATGTTAGAGTTTTATTATTTATATTGTTTTGTGGTTGAATTGACAGATATTACATATATGTTTCACAAATTCAATGGAAACTTTTTTTGAAATTTTTAACTAGAATAGATGGAAAGATTGGAAAGATTGGAAAGACTGGTAAGAAGAATTATAAAAGATTAAAAATTTATTTTGAAAAATTAACTTCACATTTAAATTAATTTCTTATTTGTTGAAATTTTCAAAATTTACTATGCTTTTCCTTTGACAATGATATGTACATTTAGGGTACTAGGTTTCGATGGATTCCTACAGCTAGGTATTAGATAACTTTTGTCAAGATTACCTTTCATTTCTGATTACTTGTTTTAGAGATAACACTTATTTCTAAATAAATTATGTTAGTAATTTTTTTTTTAATTGATACAAAATTATTTTTCAATTTATTCTTTTGCATTTGAGTTGGTGCATTAGTAATTTGGAAATAGATTTTTGAAAGAAAATGTATTATACTAATTGTTTTTTTAAGTGGGCAATTAGATTTTTGAAAGAAATTGTATTATAGTGCTTGTTTTTGTAGGTGCGCCCACGATTCTTGTTAGAAATAATCACACCTACCACTCTTTATTACTTTTTTGTAGGATTTTGATTTTGTCTTTTTGTTCCATATCTTCTACATCTTCTCATATGTGAGAGTTGTGAATGAAAATAGGACAAACTTAAATACAATTTTGATCATAATCTTTGTCTATGGATTTTTGATAAATATTATAATTAATCAAAATCATGTGTTAGATTTTTGTTGCCTTTAGCTTTGATGAAGTAGAGATGGTTTTGTATTTTGAAGAAAAAAAATAAAAAATTATTAATCAATTTGAAGGAAAAGACAAAGAAATATATTCGTTGGTTATTAGAATCATCCAGAAAACGTTATGGTTGAAGCATTTCAAATTGAGTTACGAAATAATGGATGCTACCAGAGAGAAAGGCAATGCTATATGCAAGAAGGAGGAGATTCATAAAATGGCAGAATCCAATAAAGCTTTTGTGCATTACCATTAACCCATATGCGTACAAAGAAAACCAACAATTCTATTTAAAATATTTTTTGAATTCTATATATTATTCATGAAATTTTTTATTTGAGAATAGACCAAAAAAATCAAATTGTGTAGTTTGGGACTATCTTAATCAAATTATTTAATAGAATCATGTATGAATAGTAAATAAGAAATAGAGTGGGAACCAACATTAGTTTTGGATTTTGTAAAAGAAAATACAAACTCTGTACTAATGGCATCCATTGCTTCTTAATATATTTACTTATTTGAAAAGGTCATGGGAGAGAGAAAAGTGTTGGGTGATGTAGATGTTTAATTAAAAAACATTAAATTTAGAATAACTTTAAAAGTAGTTAAAATTATAAAAATAAATATAATTTAAATAAATATTTAAATATATTAATGGAACATTAGGTAATAAAAAGGGCTTATATAGATATATATGCAACAGTAATTTGAAAAATAAAGAAATTGACCTTTTGCGAAAAAAAATGTTGCATTAGGCTATCTAATTACACCATAAATTTTTTTACAGGAATTTCCAAACAATGGAAATATTAACTACAAATGCAATCAAGCTTTTGGTAGATGGAAGTATAGCTTCAAATTTAGAAAGTCTAAAAGATCATAAGCCACGCTTTCACAGTTTATATTTGTACTGAAAATCAAAATCAAATGAGCTTTTATCCTTTTGTGACATTATCTTTCATGTCAAATAAAAGTATCCAAATAAAACTTTTTAAATTTTTCAGAATTTTCGAATTTCTCAGAATTGTGATTGTTTGCTAACATTCCGAGCAGCCTCCGATAGAAATTATAAGCTACAAGCTATTAACAAATACTAGAGTTTCAATGGAGAGCAGAAATGTCAAAAGAATAAATATATACTTTGCAGACAGTGAAAATAAATATTTTCTTCAAAATTAATCCATGAAGGGAAGAAAATAAACTAATTTGGAGGCAGATTGAAGGGAAATAAGATATTATGTATTTTTAATTAGTTAGTTGGCAATGTGGACATTTAACGAGCATTCCTTATTCAATACCGAGAGCATTCTTTAGGAACTTTTTATATTTCTTTCTTTTTTATCAAATTGGCTACAGCCATGCCATCTTTTTTATTCTTTAAAAAAAATATGTTAAATATATTAGTGAGAAATTCATCTAAATATTTTTATATAGATTAAATCTTTTTTTTTTTTTCCTTAAAATTCTCTTGCTATCTAATAAGTTGAATAAGGAATGCACTTCAAGGAAGAACTCCCCAAAGGTGTCAGATCCTTATACTGGCTCTTACATGAATTGTAGTATTTAACATTTGTGTATCAACAATACACTCAACACCCAAGATCCCTCTTAAAGACATGCACCCATTACAAGGCCAAGCACTAACCACATTCCAATAAGACATTAAGCATATATGATACATTCTCATTGATGAGATGAGCTACATAGAACCAAAACTACTTGTACGAAAAGACACAAGTATACACAAAGCTTTCCCTAATAAACAACATTTGCAATTTTGAGGAATATCCATGATTTTGATCAGTGACCTTTCACAATTGCCACTTGTAATGGACAAGCCTATCTACACATCACACTCAAATGCTCTAGCATTATGGAACCTATTTATAATGATTGTAACCTTACAAAAACTTTTCGCCAGCAAGGTGATGATCTCGCAAAAGCACAATTTAGGCAGAATTTGATCAACATACAAAATGCACAACCAACACAAGAAGACTGGCAATTCTTGATGACACACACATGCAAGGAACTTACACCAATTCAAAATGAAGAATTTAACAATTCAATACACTTGTTTGCTACAAATGACTTGGTAAGCGCTCATAACAAAAGGATGTTAAAAAAATTGAACCATCCAATTGCAATCAATAATGCAACAAACATTTGAAGTAAACCAATTATTGAAGCTAAAGATGAACAACTCAAAAAACAAGTCCTACCATGCAAAGGCCAAAGAATTATGCTAACAACAAACATATGGACCAATGGAGGCCTTGTAAATGGAGCTCTTGGTGAAGTGGTTGACATTGTGTAGAGACATGATTCTAGGCCACTAGACATTCCAACATATATTATAATTAGGATTGATAACTGCACTGGGCCACCATGGAACCCAGATGATCCAAAAGTTGTACCTATAACACCCATAACACCCATATCATTGGGCAATCAAAGGGAAGTACCAGTTACAATGGCATGAGCTATTATAATACACAAATCCCAAGGTTTAATACTCCAGAAGGCAACGATTGATATTGGAACAATCGAAAGACAAGGTCTGACATTCACAACCATTTCTAGAGTGAAATCATTAGATGACCTTCGCATTGAGCCTGCTTCTTCCTCCGAAAGATACCCTAAGATGCAAAACAATCCATATACAATCATAAGGAAGAAAGAACAAACACGACTACAATAGCTATCTCTCTAAGGTAAAAAAAACTACAAACCAAAATTATTGGATACTCTTATATTCTTGCAAATCACTTTAATGATATTTATTCAAATTCTGGTATTACAGGCATAATGCATCCACAAAAGTATACTTAGAAAGGGGCTTACAATGCCAACAATCACACATTTGTTTTTACACAATTATATTTGTTCAAAGCATATGTAGCAAGGCACTCAAGATCTTTTGAAACCATCAACTATCAAGAGACAAATTACTATCAATTGTTTTGAATCCACACATTGTATTTATACAATTGGTCCATTCAAACATATATTACTATCGGTGTAACAATTACACCTCTATTTTGGTGCAAGAGCTAGTAATTTACTTAAAATAACTTTTAATGATACAATAATTTAACCAAACACACACACAATTTGATAAATATCAAAATAATAGAGTTCCTTTTCATTGTCAACCCATGACCAATGTGGATTTTCAATAAAATTTAAACGTGTAAGACAATGGGAAAACAACTTGTTCCTTTGCATGGATTCAATCCATATTATCCTACCACGCTTCTTCATTAAACAATATATATAATCCCTGGATGGGTGCTGTTTAATCAAACAAAATTGCCCAACATCAAAATTCATCAAAATTACCCACTACAACTCCTTGAGGTAGAGCTGCTTTGTTGCAAAAGTATAACATATTTAGATTTGTTGAGTATGAACAAAGGCAATAGCCATATGACGAGTCTAAGGATGATTATGAATCCAGGTATCTTATTTTCTATCCTTGGAGATTGGGGAACGGTTTTAGTTTTTTCTTGAATATTAAAAGGTTCACTAGTTTTAAAAGTATTTCCAAAAGAATAAGGCTAACTTTTTATCATTTGAGGTGTAATAATTGAATGATTATAACCATAAATCTATTTGATTATAACATTATTACTTTCCATAGGGGAAAAAATATATAGCAAAAAAAGAACTATTTAAAAACTAAGTTGATTGGTTGATTATAACAATTCATTATTAACACATTCAAATAGATGTTCAAAGGTATTTCAATAATGCATTATTCTAAGCATAAATGTACTCATATCCTCCATCGCTGAAGTGATTCACTCATGCAATTAACCTTACATAACAATATCAATGTTTATATGTGTTATGAAGATGTTACATAAGTATGTCGTTCCATTGGTTTCATGAAAATAACATTAGATAAAAGAGAAATTGTTGCATTTTGAAAAAAATTTGTTGAATCAGTGTTTTAGAGAAATAAAGAAAGCATGGAAACGAACGCCATGCTACCAACTATGGGCGGAAGGCGTACAAGTTGAAGAGTACTTACTGTTCTACACAGTGCACAATGACATTTGCAATTTGGGGATATTGGCCACCCCACATCGACGTATTCCAAAGAATACATTGTCTCTTGGGGTTGAGGACCTTGAATTTGGAAAGGACTAAAGACCTTAAATACACATATCCAATGAATGCAACATCCTAGCCCTATGACCAATTTCTCCACATGAAAAATGCTGGGAAATCATGTGAAAATTTTCCAGTAATGTGAAACAAGTACCATTGTTGCAAGAAACCTTCGATATGAAAGAAGTCATTGACATCTCTTCAAAAAAATTTAAATTAGCAATTCAAATAAGTAAACAAAGTGTAGAAATGAATGACATCCTACAAGTTGTGGGTAGAATATGACCAACAACATAAACTAAATGATACATTCTTCTAATGGGGTTGCCAAATAGCGGTTTCCGAACAACTACTAGCTTCATATTTACACATTCCATCAATCAAACATTGTGATCATATAGCTAATTGCATAGAGGTAATATTTTTAAGAGGTAAAATTGGGTGAAGCTTATCCACATCATACATGTTTAGTTGAAACTTTATAGAATTATTTTAATATGCAACAATCTTTCAAACAGGGAAAAAAATAATAGAAAATACAGAGCTACCTTATATCTTTTGGCATAGTTCTTTTGCACAAGGAAAACAGACAACCCTTCACAAATAAAAGCATGAATGTAGAAACATGCATATGACAGTGAAAGCAACGGGGTTTCAAAACACAAAAGCTAAAGCCAAGAACAATCCCTTTTATAATGCAAATTCACAAAGACAACATACATAGAAGCCAAAGCCAATATGCAAATTGTTGGGTATGTGAAGGCCAATGGTCACATGACCATTCAACTTCCCCAGACTATTCATTTCATACCTAAATATGAATGTATAAAATGGATTTGCAAAGTCTATATACTATATGTAATTGGATAACGGTTAATATATAAGATTTCCTATAGTACCCCTCCTTGTTTGAACTTATTAGACTCATATTTTATTATTGTTTACTTCAGTGGATACATTACTATGATGTGTTATTCAGACTTATATGACATTATTTCATGTTTTATCTGGTTATGAGATGCATGATTTATTTACAGTATTTCAGTACTGGTGATTTGTGGTATTTTATGGATTATTGCTATATACTGACACTTTACTTTATCTATGCAATGTGTAATTATATGTTGTGTGTCTGCGAGTGTATTGGATGCAAGGGGATGATTTTCCTTCACTCACCCTGGTGAGATAGGGAATGTCTTGATTCCTTCATCGATGTGCGTGTCGTGTATTCTATATTTGTAGATATGCATGTGTGGTTTGGTGATGCAGGAGATTGCAGGTACAAGTATCGGGTAGGTATGGGGTATCGTCTCCACTTGGCTTCAAAGGTCTGAGCGTGCCTTATATTTGACCGATGGAAGTGGAGGAGGTAGTAGTTGACCCTAATTGTACCTTAGTTGCACTCTTGTGAGGGTCATCAGTCGGTCATCCCTTTTGGTTTTGTTCGGCCGCTGAGTCAGTTGTTTGACTTTGTTTTCAGAATCTTTGTTTGAGTCTTCTCAGTTTGTGTGCCCTAGTAAATTTAATTAATTAATTGAGTTATGGCGTCAGTTTAAAGTTAGCACATTTAATTTATGAATTATAATGCTTTAGTGATTATGAATTGAATTAATTAAGTGAAATGATTAAATTTAGTTGCAAATTGCATTATATTAGAAATATAGATTTATTTAAATTTAGTAGAAAATAAATTAGTTGCATTTATTATTCTCGAGATTTTAAAAATAAAATTTCCATCCTTTATTAAGTTTGCAAATTTCATGAATTTATAAATATAGTTTTATTTAAACTTTAGGGGTAAATAAATTTAAATGTATTTATTGTACTCTAGAGTTTAAAAAAAATAAAAATTGAAATAAATAGAATTAAATTCATTTATGGGACTCTAGATGATTTTTTTAAAATAAATTGGAAATAAATAAAATAAGTTAAATTACTTTCCTCAATATTGTTTTTAGAAAGTTATTTAATTGGGCATGAGAAAAGAATAAAAGAAAAGGGAAATTGTTGTTTTTAGAATAATGCATATTTACTCCTTGCCTTTTTGCAAAATTAGAAAAGAAAATCCTTTTTTAGTTTTAAAATAGAATATTATATTTTGGGGAAAGGAAATTATTTTCAACCTAGAAAGGTTTAGGTAAAATATATTTAAAAAAAAAAGAAAAGATTTTGGGAGTTCACGGGAAGGAGGCAAAGATTTTGGTGAAATTTTTTTATTTTGGAAGAAATATTTTGTTGAAGAAGAAATTATCAGAGGATTGCTGGAAGAGGGATTGGCTTGGAAACCCAGTTGCAGGACTGTTGTGGAGATTCTCATGTTTATTAATTCTTTTATGTATTTTTAGTTTTTGGCATTGTGAAAATTATAGGGGGTTATGCTGGCAAAATTTTGCCAGATTCACCCTCCTTTGTCCCATAAAAGTTTCTCTATGTGTTATGCAAATTTGTGTTCTTCTTGGTTGAAGAAATTCATTAAAAATTGGGTTAAGAAAATATTGGATTATGGAAGATATTTGTGTAAATAAAAATGGAGTAGAGTGGGGATGCATTGATTTTTAATCTCTATAATTTTATTTTTTTTAATCTCTATGAAATTTGATTTTTATATTTTGTGAAAATTGATTTTTATATTCTCTGTTGTAAAATTTTCTTTTTTTAAAAAGAAGAAGAAGGGGACTTTGTGAATTTTTAATCTATGCATTCATTAAAATTAAATTTTAAATTCAAAAAGAAAAATATTTTAAAAAATGGGGTCATAAGGGAGGGAGTCGGTAGTTGCTACCGACAGTAGCAATGATACCGTACGGTAGTAGTGCTACCGACGATAGTAGTTGCTACCCTAAGGTAGCAGTGCTACCGTAAGGTAGCAGTACTACCTGCGGTAGTACATACTACCCTAGGGTAGCAAAAAGGTACCGGGGCATCTTTTAATTCTGCATCCCTGGTTTGCGTTAATTCAAAATTTGTATTATATTATTATATATATGGTTAATTCAGAATTTAGTTATTTCCAGAAAAGCTTATATTTTAGATCCGATATTTATTCTTGGAAATACATTAGGAGGTTAATTTTTATGTGTTTAATTTAGCCTTAGTGATCAAATGACAATTCTGATTTTCTTTTATCAATGAGATGTATTTCCTATTTTTTTGAAATATCTGTATTCACAAGTAATTAATGCTTTTTACTGTTTTAAAAAGATTGCCTGTTATAGGATCTTTAGAATAAAGGGTATTCTCTGGTAAAAGCATATTTCATTGTAAATCTGATTTTGAGTTATTGTCTTGTCGTAAAGGTTGTTTCTTTTACCCTTGGTCAGGTTTTGTTGTGTAACCTTGTTTTTGTTAACCATCAAGTGTTTTGTTTCAAATGGTCAACCCTAGGTTAATGATTGTGTATCCTTCACCTGTAAATCTGTCAGGATTAGTTATGATTGTCAGTTTCACCATAGAGTTCTCCTAGAGAGACCATTCCTGTTAGTGTCCTTTGAGAGAGAGTGGCTTTCGAGCAGGGGCCATGCCCAAAGTGGATGGCAAGATAACCCCTCGAAAGTCCGTTAAGAAGTGATAATGTAATAATTGATTAGGGGGTGGGTAGTTAAAATATTAAACTAAGATAATGTGCCTCACACATGGTTGAGTGCTTGTATAGACTCAGGATGTGGTGAGAAGGCCTGAAATGGAAAACCTACCACATTGTCTTCACGAAAGGATTGGTAGGGTCTGCATGATGCTTAGATGGAGCCGGGGGTTTAGGAGAGGTTACTAGGATAACCCAGGATGGAGCTGGGACCTATGGAGGCCTACCTAGGGTAACCACCTTAAGCCATAAGATGACAGTCTCTCCTTAGAGTCACTAGTGTTTATGAGTTGAGTCATATGGGATTTGTGGAGTCATGTTATATTGTTGTACGGTCTTGTTTTGCTTGCTTGAGGGTCTTCTGCTATCTCCCAACACGGTGGGGTGGTTCCACTTTGGGATCACATGGTTGGGTGGTAGTGCCACTTCCCATCAGATATCTGTGTTCATACCTTGATGCGAGGATCGGCTTCGTTGGTGTTCCTTGGATCGTGACTCTTGTATCAGCTCATGTTCGAGATTATTGTATATTTGTGATCATGTGGTCATTGTATCAGTAAACTATGTAACCTTGGAATTGTAACCTATGTATTTCATTGTATTAATTGAAGCCATGTAATTATTGGATATTGTAATCTTAATTCAATGGAATGTATGTTTATTTCAGTTATTCTTCTTCTTATGTGTAAATGATTCATTGAAAAATAAATGTATTGAACACTTTCAATCTTTCAATATGTAATCCAGTTTTATAAGTATGGTTTTATAAATTGCAATTGAATTTCCTAATTAGGTGGATAATTGGATTAACCTTTTGTAGTTGTTTAGTTCCGAAGTAATCTTCATTGGTAAACCTTTAGGATAGCATGTGTTAGACTTCTGATGTGTTAATAAATAAATTGCAATGCTATAATTAATGCAGTTAAACTTTAAAAATATAAAATTATTTCACCTTCTAGTTTCCTAGATGTGTTGTTTTCCTTTAGGGTTCCTGGTGGGGCATTACATTTGGTATCAGAGCCCAAAGTTTCAACACTAGGTACTCTGGGTTTGTAGTGAGCCCATTCAGTTTGACCTTTTTGCTTAGGTCTTAATGTTTGTGTTTCCCTTGTTTTATCCTTGCCGTAGATTTGAACCATTTTCTCTTTTGTAGTGTTAAATCATGGCTAGGAAAGCCCGGGGAGGTGGCCGTATGGGGGGTCACAATAGAGGCAAAGGTGGAGGATGGGGCCGTGGTTCTAACCATCACAATCCTTCACCACCACCCACTCATGTGAGTGTCGAGCTGGAACAGTCTGTTCATCAGGATTCACAACATGCAGGAGAGAAGATTCCTGAAAGGGAAGAGCTAAGACATATGTTTCAGGAGGTTCTGGCCAGGTTAGGCCCCAGGCTTGAGGTTGATTAGCCTATTCATGCTCGGGTTGAGGAGTCCCATTAGCAGGTTCTAGAGGGGAGAGAGAGAGAGAGAGAGAGAGAGAGAGAGAGAGAGAGAGAGAGAGAGAGAGAGAGAGAGAGAGAGAGAGATCACCCAGGAGGAGGGAGATCCCAACTGATAGAGATCCAGCTTCCTTGGGTCACATAAAGGTCCAAGCCTCCCTTCTTTGATGGTAAGGGTACCGGTCTCGAGGCAGAGACCTGGCTTATCAGTTTGGATCGATGTTTTTCTATGTTCCCATATAGTAGCAACACCAAGGCGAGATGTGCTATCATGTGTCTTAATAGTTTTTCTTTGATCTGGTGGAGATTAGAGGAGGAGAAGATTAGTGTGTTCATTAACACCGTAACATGGGAGCTATTTCTCGAGAGATTCAGGGCATGATTTCTCTCACCCTAGTGGAGGCAGACTCGGGCAGACGAGTTATACACTTTGTGTCAGTATGGTATGTCAGTAGACAAGTTTGAGCACAGGTTCTATGAGCTTAAAAAGTATGTTAGGATTGGTAATGATGAGGTGACGCTTGTTCAACACTTCTTGAGGGGTCTAAATGACCGCATCAGTGGATGAGTGAGAGTGTTTGAGCCAGCTTTAGTTGAGGTAGCCATGGCAAAAGCTAGGTTTGTAGAGCACAACCTTAGTCATGCACATGGTGGTCAGTTAGGAATGCAGATTAGTAGTGCACCATTCAGTGGGCCCAGCGTTCGTGGGAACCAGTCCCAGCTAGCTACACCGTTTAGGAGTCCGCAGGCACTCGCTAAGGGTGGAAAATAGCAACAACATCAACCGTAGAGACTAAAATAGTTCTAGGGCCAGTAGGGTGGCAATTATCAGTATAGGAAGAACATGAACTAGTCGAGGAGCAGACTGAGTCCTTCAGGACAGTCCTCACATAGTGCATCTCATGCCCCTAGTAGGGGAATCTTCCAGTAGTCCATTGGGTCGATGGGAAGTAGAGGACTAGGTAGGGGAGCTTGCTTCTCTTGTGGCCGGTTTGGTCACATGGGCGCGCAGTGCCCTCAACTTTCCCACTAGACAAGTAGTCAGAGGCCAGTAGCATCAGAGCCTACAGTGGGAGATGCAGGTAGGTCCCATAGGGTGTTTACAGCGGTGGATAACCGCCAGGCTGATCATTAGGGTATAGTTATTGAGGCAGTAGGTGTGTTGTGTGGAATTCCTATCTCTGTACTCTTTGATTCCGGTGCTTCATATTCTTTCATTTCTTCATCCATTGTGGAGCGGTGCGGACTCGCGTTTGCTAGGCAGGTGAATAGGTGGCAAGTAGAGTTGGCTACAGGTGTGCGTGTTTCTGTAGATGCCTTTATACCTAGTTGTGAGTTAGACCTAGGATCCCTTGTTACTTTAGTTGACCTTCGAGTCATTCCTTTGGGTTCTTATGGAGTTGTGTTGGGGACGGATTGGCTTTCATCTCACAGTGCTTGTGTAGACTATCGCAAGAAGACAATGGAGTGTTTAGATGACCTTGGCAAGGAAGTGGAGATTGTTGGAGTTCATAGATCGATATCCATACATATGATTTCCGCTATGCAACTTAAGCAATGCATGTGTAGAGGGTGTCAACTTTTTGTTGTTACTCTTGAGGATGTTGATGAAAAAGAGAGTCGAGAAATCACTCTTAATGGTCACCCTATGCTTCTAGAGTATGTTGATGTGTTTCCGTTGGATATTCCTGGTATGCCTCCGAAGCTAGACATAGATTTTTGCATTGATTTGGTTCCTGGTGCAGAACCTATTTCGAGAGCTCCATATCGGACGACTACTCGAGAGTTGAGTGATTTGAAGTTGCAGATAGAAGAATTGTTGGCCAAGGGGTTCATTCATCCTAGTGTTTCTGCTTGGGGTGTGCCTGTTATCTTCGTTAAGAAGATGGATGGTTCTCTTTGGTTATACATTGATTATCGACAGCTAAATAAGGTAACCATCCAGAATCGATATCCATTGCCTCGTATAGATCTTTTCGATCAGGTAAAGGGAGCCAAGGTGTTCTCTAAGATTGATCTAAAATCTGGCTACCATCTGTTGCACATCCAGGATGTAGATATTCATAAGACAACATTTCACACTCATTATGGTCACTACGAGTTCACAGTGGTGCCATTTGGTTTGACAAATGCGCCTTCAGTTTTCATGAGCCTCATGAATGGGGTTTGTCGCACCTACCTTGGTCATTTTGTCCTTGTGTTCTTGGATGACATACTGATTTATTCTAGATCTATGGAAGATCATGAGGGTCACTTGCATTAGGTGTTACACTTCTTGAGAGAGAATCAACTTTATGCCAATTTGGCGAAGTGTGACTTCTTCCAGTCAGAGGTGAACTATCTTGGTCATGTGGTTTTGGGAGAGGGTGTATCCATGGATCCTTCAAAGATCCAAGCCATTGTTGATTGGCTAGCACTGACCAATGTTTCAGAAGTTCAGAGTTTTATGGGTTTGGCCGGATATTACCGTCGCTTTGTTCAGGGCTTTTCCCGGATAGGACACTCGATCACTTCTCTTCAGAGGAAAGGGAAGAAGTTTCTTTGGTCAGAGTAGTGTGAGTCAGCTTTTCGTACCTTGAAGGAACTCTTTATCAGTGCTCCCATTTTGGAAGTTCCTAATCCATTTAGATATTTTATGGTATGCACAGATGCCTCCTTGGAAGGTATAGGTGCAGTGCTTATGCAGGAGGGACGTGTGGTTGCCTATGAGTCTCGCAAACTCAAGAACCATGAGTTGAACTATCCAATTCATGATTTAGAAGTTGGCAACTGTAGTGCATGCTTTGGTTAGATGGCGGCATTTTCTGTTAGGGTGTCGGTTTGAGTTGCATAGTGATCACCATAGTTTGCAGTATATCTTCACGCAGTTGAACTTGAATGCTCGACAGCGGAGATGGATGGAATTCCTCTATGAGTATGATTTTGAGGTTCGTTATATTCAGGGGAAAGAGAACATGGTGGCAGATGCTTTGAGTCGTAGGTGGCATGAAGTTTCAACATTGTCCCTTGGAGTAGACTTGAGAGGGAGGATTCTTGGAGTTCTTCCTTAGGATTCTTGGTATCAGGATGTTAGAGCCGTGATAGAATCTGGAAGGGCTTTAGAGGGTAGATTTTCTGGATATAACCTTGAGGCAAATGGCCTTCTTCATCACCTTGGATGGATCTATGTACCTCCTTTGGAGGGTCTTCACATTTTGATCATGATTGAGGCCCATCGTTCACCTTACTCGACACATCTAGGTGTCAAGAAGATGCACAAAGATCTTAGACAAATTTATCATTGGGCTGGTATGAAACGCGACATTGCTGATTTTGTGTCGAAGTGCTTAGATTGTCAGTGGGTGAAGGTGGAGCATCAACACCCGACAAAGCTTTTACAGCCTAATTTGGTACCAGATTGGAAATGGGATATCGTTTCCATGGATTTCATTATTGGGTTGCTTGTCTCTTCACGTCATCATGATGCTATCATGGTCATTGTTGATAGATTGACAAAGGTTTCTCATTTTGTTCCTATTCGAGCTTCCTACACGGCATCAGTGGTGGCACGAGTCTTCTTGGAAGATGTGGTGAGAATGCATGGGATTCCAAGGTGGATCATTTCTAATAGAGATCCTGTCTTTACCTCAGAATTGTGGACCTCACTTCAGCATGCTTTGGGGACTCAGTTGAGCTTTAGTTTAGCTTATCACCCAAAGACAGATGGTCAAACAGAGTGAGTGAATAAGGTTTTGGAGGACATGCTTCGCATGTATGTTATGGACCAGCAGTCGCGCTGGGAGGATTATATCTATCTAGTGGAGTTTTCTTATAACAATGGATATCATAACTCCATAGGTATGTCCCCCTTTCAAGAATTGTATGGTCGTCCTTGCCACACTCCTTTGAGTTGGGATCGACTAGAGGACAGGGTGCTTATAGGACCGGATATTCTTTGAGAGATGGAGCAGCAGGTTGAACAAATTCGTGAGCATTTGGTAGCTGCACAGGATAGGCAGAAGAAGTATGCAGATGCTCATAGGGTAGATTGTCAGTTTTCCCTGTTGGCGACTGTGTGTTCTTGAGAGTGCGTCTGCGGAATAGTCTGATCCGTTATGGAAAGGGTTCTAAGTTGGCACCTCGGTTTGTTGGCCCTTTTGAGATCCTTGAGAGGATAGGACCTGTTGCCTACCATCTTGCCTTGCCACCAAGTCTATCCCGCATCCATGATGTCTTTCATGTTTCAGTTCTTTGACCTTATCATCCTGATGTGACACATGTTCTTGATTGGAACTCTTTGCAGGTTGAGGACGGGTAGCTTTCCATGGAGCCCGTGTGCATTCTTAAGTGTCGGGATTTGACCCTCAAGGGTCGTACCATCGACAAGGTAAGGGTCCTATGAGATCCAAATGAGGAGACCTCGACGACTTGGGAGGATGTAGTGAAGATGAGAGAGCTCTATTCTTATCTGTTTTAGGCTTCCAGGAGTAAGCCTAGTTTTGGGGGAGAGGATGTAGTACCCCTCCTCGTTTGAACTTATTAGACTTATATTTTACTATTATTTACTTTCAGTGGATACATTATGATGATGTGTTATTCAAACTTATATGACATTATTTCATGTTTTATCTGGTTATGAGATGAATGATTTATTTACAGTATTTCAGTATTGATGATTTGTGGTATTTTATGGATTATTGCTATATACTGACACTTTACTTTATCTATGCAATGTGTAATTATATGTTGCGTGTCTACAAGTGTATTGGATGCAAGGGGACAATTTTCCTTCACTCACCCCAATGAGACAGCGAATGTCGCGATTCTCCTTCATCGGTGTGTGTGCTGTGTATTCTATATTTGTAGATATGCATGTGTGGTTCAGTGATGCAGGAGATTGCAAGTACAAGTACCGGGTAGGTACGGGGTATCGTCTCCACCTGGCTTCACAGGTCTGAGCGTGCCTTATATTTGGTCGATGGAATTGGAGGAGGTAGTAGTTGACCCTAATTGTACCTCAGTTGCACTCTTGTGAGGGTCGTCAGTCGGTCATCCCTTTTGGTTTTGTTTGGCCATCGAGTTAGTTCTTTGACTTTGTTTTCAGAATATTTGTTTGAGTCTTCTTAGTTTGTGTGCCCTAGTAGATTTAATTAATTAATTGAGTTATGGTGTCACTTTATAGTTAGCATATTTAATTTATGAATTATAATGCTTTAATGATTATGAATTTAATTAATTAAGTGAAGTGATTAAATTTAGTTGCAAATTGCATTATATTAGAAATATAATTTCATTTAAATTTAGTAGAAAATAAATTAGTTGCATTTATTATTCTCGAGATTTTAAAAATAAAATTTCCTTTCTTTTTTAAGTTTGTAAATTTCATGAATTTAGAAATATAGTTTTATTTAAAATTTAGGGGTAAATAAATTTAAATGTATTTATTGTACTCTAGAGTTTAAAAATAAATAAATAAATTCAAAATAAATAGAATCAAATTCATTTATGGGACTCTAGATGATTTTTTAAAAATAAATTGGAAATAAATAAAACAAGTTAAATTACTTTCCTAAATATTATTTTTAGAAAGTTATTTAATTGGGTGTGAGAAAGGAATAAAAGAAAAGGGAAAGTGTTGTTTTTAGAATAATGCATTTTTCCTACTTGCCTTTTTGGAAAATTAGAAAAGAAAATCCTTTTTAGTTTCAAAATAGAATATTATATTTGGGGAAAGGAAATTATTTTCAACCTAGAAAGGTTTAGATAAAATATATTTTCAAAAAAAAGAAAAGATTTTAGGAGTTCGTGGGAAGGAGGTAGAGATTTTGGTGAAGAAAAATTATTTTGGAAAGAATATTTTGTTGAAGAAGAAATTAGCAATTAGCAGAGGATTTCTGGAAGAGGGATTGGCTTTGAAACTCGGTTGCTTTGCCTGGTTTTGTTTTCTTTTAATAAAAATAAATTAGTTGCTTGAATCTCCAATCTTTGTTGTGGAGATTCTCATGTTTATTAATTCTTTTATGTATTTTTAGTTTTTGGCATTGTGAAAATTATAGGGGGTTATGCTGGCAAAATTTTGCCAGATTTACCCTCTTTTGTCCCATAAAAGTTTCTCTGTGTGTTATGCAAATTTGTGTTCTTCCTGGTTGAAGAAATTCATTAAAAATTGGGTTCATTAAAAATTGGATTAAGAAAATATTGGATTATGGAAGATATTTGTGTAAATAAAAATGGAGTAGAGTGGGGATTCATTGATTTTTAATTTTTGTAAAAATTGTTTTTTTTAATCTCTGTGAAAATTGATTTTTTATATTCTCTGTTGTAAAATTTTCTTTTTTTTTTTTTAAAAAGAAGGGGGCTTTGTGAATTTTTAATCTGTGCATTTAATCTATGCATTCATTAAAATTTAATTTTAAATTCAAAAAAAATATATATAAAAAAAATGGGGTCACAAGGGAGGGAGTCGATAGTTGCTACCGTACGGTAGCAGTATTACCATGCGGTAGCACCTGCTACCGTAAGGTAGAAGTACTACCAATGGTAGTACTTGCTACCCTAAGGTAGCATTGGGTAGTAGTGCTACCGTGCGGTAGCACGTAAGGTAGCAGTGCTACCAACGGTAGTACCTACTACTGTAAGGTAGCAGTGCTACCAACGGTAGTACCTACTACTGTAAGGTAGCAGTGCTACCTATGGTAGTATATGCTACCATAGGGTAGCAAAAAGCTACCAAGGCATCTTTTAATTCCACCTCCTTGGTTTGCATGCCTCTGGTTCTTTTTGCAAAGTTTGGTTTTTATTTATTTATGTTATGTAAAATATATATATATATATATATATATATATATATATATATATATATATATATATATATAAGTTTTTAAATTTTGGGTATTATATTAATTAAGTATTATTTAATATTGTGCAAATTAATTCATGTTTTAATATATATATATATATATATATATATATATATATATATATATATATATATATATATATATATATATATATATATATATATATATATATATATATATATATATTTTGTAGTATGAATATAGGTATATGATATATATACAGTGAATATATATATTCATATTCATATACTTGTATTATATTATTATATATATATATAATTAATTCAGAATTTAGTTATTTCCAGAAAAGCTTATATTTTAGATCCTATATTTATTCTTGGAAATACATTAGGAGGTTAATTTTTATGTGTTTAATTTAGCCTTAGTGATCAAATGACAATTCTGCTTTTCTTTTATCAATGAGATGTATTTCCTATTTTTCTTAAATATCTGTATTCGCAAGTAATTAATATTTTTTTACTGCTTTAAAAAGATTGCCTGTTATAGGATCTTTATAATAAAGGGTATTATCTGGTAAAAGAATATTTCATTGTAAATCTGAATTTTGAGTTATTGTCTTGTTGTAAAGGTTATTTTTTAACCCTTGGTCAGGTGTTGTTGTGTAACCCTATTGTTGTGAACCATCAAGTGTTTTGTTTCAAATGGTCAACCCTGGGTTAATGATTGTGTATCCTTCACCTGTAAATATGTTAGGATTAGTTATGGGTGTTAGTTTCACCATAGAGTTCTCGTAGAGAGACCATTCCTGTTAGTGTCCTATGAGAGAGAGTGGTTTTCGAGTGAGGGCTACGCCTAAAGTGGATGGCAGGATAACCCCTCAAAAGTCAGTTAAGAAGTGATAACCTAATAATTGATTAGGGGGTGGGTAGTTAAAATATTAAACTAAGATAATGTGCCTCGCACATGGTTGAGTGCTTGTATAGGCTCAGGATGTGGTGAGAAGGCCTGGAATGGAAAACCTACCACCTTGTCTTCATGAAAGGATTGGTAGGGTCCGCATGATGCTTAAATGGAGGCGGGGGTTCAAGAGAGGTTACCAGAATAACCCAGGATGGGGGCCGGGACCTATGGAGGCCTACCTTGTTTAACCACCTTAAGCCATGGGATGACACTCTCTCCTTAGAGTCACTAGTGTTTATGAGTTGAGTCACATGGGATTTCTGGAGTCATGTTATATTGTTGTACGATCATTTTTTTATTGCTTGAAGGTCTTCTGCTATCTCCCAGCACGGTGGGGTGGTTACACTTTGGGATCACATGGTCGGGTGGTAGTGCCACTTCACATTAGATATCTGTGTTCATACCTTCATGCGAGGATTGACTTCGCTGGTGTTCCTTAGATCATGACTCTTGTATCAGCTCATGTTCAAGATTATTGTATATTTGAGACCATGTGGTTATTGTATCAGTAAAATATGTAACCTTGGCATTGTAACCTATGTATTTCATTGTATTATTGGAAGCCATGTAATTATTGGATATTGTAATCTTAATTCAATGGAATGTATGTTTATTTCAATTATCCTTCTTCTTATGTGTAAATGATTCATTAAAAAATAAATGTATTGAACACTTTAAATCTTTCAATATGGAATCCAGTTTTATAAGTATGGTTTTATAAATTGCAATTGAATTTCCAAATTAGGTGGATAATTGGATTAACCTTTTGTAGTTGTTTAGTTTCGAAGTAATATTCATTGGTAACATTTTAGGATAGCATGTGTTAGACTTCCGCTGTGTTAATAAATGTGCAATGTTATAATTAATGCACTTAAACTTAAAAAAAATAAAATTATTTCACCTTCTAGTTGCCTAGATGTGTTGCTTTCCTTTAGGGTTCCTGGCCAGGCATTACATTTCCTTGCTTTAGAGTGGACGTAGGTGATTGCGGAACCACTATAAATTTGTGTCTCTTGTTATCTTCTTTTATTCTGTTTTGTTTTTGTTTTCTCTACTCATTTTAATCTTTACAATTGGTATTAGAGCTATGGTTGGCTTGAGTAGAGATGGCAATTGGTTGGCAAGACGCAGGAGTCTCCCGCTATGCCCAAGATCAAATGTGAGAAGAGGAGTCATTGTGTGGGTCAGAATAGGAGAAGAGAATTTGTGGCAATGGAGACTATAGGATCAACAACTGTGGTTGCGATGGTGAGTGTGGATTTTTTTAATACCGAGATCTCCCACACTCTTGAGGTGTTTGTCATGGCCATGGAAGTTGAAGAGCCAAAACTAACTTTTGATTTAGAAGATCTACAAGGCAGTGTAGGAAGATGGGATCCCTTTTGCAGTGGCCATGTCAATAATTATGTTCGGATAAATAAGTGGATAAGCAGATACTATAGCGGCCCCCAATTCTATGGGCTTTCACCCATGTTACATATATAATATGGTCCTATACCCCTACTATTAATCTTGTTGGGGCCCATAGCCCACCCAGTCTTTTTTCTTGTAGGTAGGGGTTGTTTTCTCTTTTAAATTCAACTACAACACCCCACCACCTCTCCCTCGATAGAGCCAATACTTGGATTGGATATCTACTCTACGCTTCCTTCGTTGTAGCCAATAATTGAAAGCCTTTTGCAGCGGCCCCGTGAACAATTATGTTCGAATAAATACTCCTAATTAACTAAATGTGAAAATGCATGCAATTTTCTCAAAATGAACCCTGCACCCACAAATGCTAGTAGTTTTCAAATTTTCAAGTCTTGGACATTTGGACCTGCAAAATTGTTAGCTTTCAGATTATGAAAAATTCCAATTTCACCTACTACAGAATAGAAGCACAAAAACTACAAAATAGGTGTCTTAATGATCAAAAGTGCCAACTTGTGCGACAAAGGTGCTATCCTACTCTGTGAATGCATGAATTAATGATTAAAAGTGCTATTCTATTGAAAAAAGGTGCTAACCTAAGTGATAAAAGCGCTAACCTACTTAACAAATGTGCTGTCAAATTTCACAGATGCGTGAAACTGACTTACAAAAGTGTTAAATTGATTTTGTGAGAATAAGATAGGATATTAAAAAATGTAATTTACAAGGCTTGAGCCCCACGGTGGGCACCACAAATGTTGAGGCTAAAGTTGAACTCCAGAAAATTGACCTAAAACTAGTTAGTCCATCATGAAATATAAAAGAAAGCTACAGGAAAACTTAGCATCAACCAATGAAGTAACATGAAATAAACAAAGTAAACAAAATTATACCTTCCATGGTTTGCATCTCATTGTGTCCTAACTCTATTGTTCTTGGTTGCAGATGATTTGCTCTTAGACAAGCACTGGTAGGTTCCAAGATGGCATATGAAGAATGAACTGATAGTTGACTGATACTATAATATGCATATGCAAATTATTTAAGCTATGAAAGAAATTCTAAAATTTCTAATTGCTTCAAACTCAAACTCATGGATGCAAGATAAAAACTTCTAGAATGACTATAAGATTAGCTATTAGTTTCAAAATGGCTTAGGAGACCTCTTTTTATAGATTTTTGAGTGCATGAACTTAGGTGGCAGAGATCAACGGTCATGATCAAATCTTGTAAATTGGATGGCTATGAGAAAAAAGTTGAAGGTTGAGAGAAAGGGGGAAGGAGAAGACATTTGTCACTCATCTCACCTTGACTGAGTTGAAGACATGAGAGGATATAGGATAGTTGGAGAAGATGTAGGAATGAGAAGACAAGTGGACTCAAGTCCTCCTAGGATATAGGGATGTTGTAGAGAATATAGAAGAAGGTTAGGAAATATGTGTACATACACAATATTTTATTTATTTTGGAAGTTGGAAATAAGTGGATAATAAATGTTTAATTTAATTTAATTTTGTTGAATTAATTTAGCCCCATGATGGATAAGTTTCCAAAGGAAAGACGAATTGGAGATGGAAAGGTGAGTTGGAAAAGATATTAAATAATTAAGAAATTATTTAATTAATGAGACTATAGGATAGAAGATAGAAGAATAATTAAATATTAGATATTTAATTAATTGACTAGAAGAAAGTGATATAATGAATTAATTAATAAAATATTTCAATTCAATTAATTAATAGAGGAATCTAAAATGAATTAATAAATTAATCTTTTCAAATTAACTATTTAATAGAAGAATTTAAATAAATATGAAATATTTATTTAATTGCTCATAGCCATTTTTATGTGTATACACTTGGTAAACATCTCCATCCCCCTTAGTGTTGAAAATCCATCCTTGCTTGAGTATCTCCTTTCTTTATCAAGGTAGATATAATTATACAAGTATCCCCCCTCTCTATCTTTTCCTTTTCAATATCTATGTATCCTTGATTACGACCCATTTACCCTTTTTACAATTGTTTCCTTCACAATTATCTCTTCTTTCCTTGAAGGTGTGTATCCTTTAAACAAATCTCTTCCTAACCTAGATGCATGCATTCTTAAAAATAATATCTCCTTGCTGTTGAAGGTGTGTATCCTCGATATAGATCTCTTTTTTATCCTTAAGATAGAAAGATAGAAATATGATGACATATTAAAGGGGGCACATAGGCCTGCTTTATGCTCATTGTATTCATTTATGTATGCCTTGAGTAGTGGTTTTGTGTTGCATAATGCCCCTAAAGTATTGTTATCAATATATCTCTAGCAAGTTTTATAACATATGACCCTTTTTTATCATCTAGTATAAAACAACTTGCTATTTAGATCCTTGTTTCTTCTCCCTAAAAAAATGATAATCTATAAACCACCTAGTATAACACAACTTGCTAGCCAATGACATCTATAAAACTCATCCTAATAATCTAGTATAACTCAACTTGCTAGATTGATCCTTTGTTGAACATGTTTATGCTCCATGAGGTGTTGGTCATCTAGGTTGTGTTTTTTTTTTCTTCATGCATGTTATGTTTTCCTTTGTTAGTGTATTTTGCTTTTTGGATGTTCTTGAGTTAATAAGATCCTAACCTTCAAGATTGCTTCTCTCAACTAGGTGTCATCTTATCCCTAGTATTTATTACTTTAAGTTTCTTTCTCCTCCTTTACTATAAATATGAGAATAAGTTTATACTCTCACTAAAGTGGGAGAAAAATGTACTGTCATAGATTTTGTCTCTTTACAACTCCACACTCTACTTGGCACCTACTTAATGTGATTTTCTCTAGATATTGATATTGATTCTAAAATTTAGCATGAATTATTAGGTGTCCTTAGGAGTCATGTCTTGTCATGGGAAAATATATATGTGATGAATGCAAATCATAGGTAGTGGAGAGAGGAGAGATAAGATACAAATGGGGCGAAGACTAAGACCTACCTTTTTCATGGTGCTCATGTTGGGCCCTCTTAAGATCACCCTTTTGGTTAATTATTTTCTACTATTTTTTTGTTATTATTTTTAATGCAATTTATTATACTTGGAATCCTTTATGGGTGCATTTTCATTGTGGTCCGACATATTAATCTTGTTTATCAGTCAATGTAGATTTGTGTAATTTTTTGTAATAGCATTTGAGTCTTCATTAGAGGAGATTGTACTCCCTTTCAATTTTGTTTTCTATGTTGTATTGGTGCCTTTTATATAACTTAATGCAAGAATATTTTATCTATTCAATACTATTTTATTGAATGGATGTATGGAATGTATCATTCTTATTTTTTTTCCTTCATTTTATTGTTGCATGTTTGAAGCACTAAAAATGATAACTATTAAAATAGAAAATATCTACATGTTCCCCAAGAGAAACTAAGCGACCTCACAAAATTCATGGTATCCCACACATATAACGAACGTTTATCTTCTCCTATCCCAATACCACTGAAAAAATAAAGGTGGGTGCAGTTCGTAAACCAAACACCTACAATAACTATGACATCATCGAACTTCATATAGTTGAGGTTGCAAGGATATTAAAGTAGTGATAAACAGTAGAATCTAGTGATACTCTAAAAATATTAAAGTAGTTCCTATTGTTGTTTGTCTAGTTTTGGTTGGGTGTTAGCTGTTGTTTTATTGTGGGTTTGTTGTGTCTTTCCTTTGGAGTAGCATTTTTTCTTCTACTTTTTTTTTGGTTAATTTTCTTTTTCTTTTTCATGACATTTGGTCCTTTGGTCTCAGTGTTATTTAGTCTTGGTTATCTTGTAAACAAATTTATGTAAAAGGTTTTAGGTCCTTTTAAAACTTGTTTTACCCATAATAGATAGTATAATATAATAATATAATAAGAATACAATAATAACAATATATTATTGATCATTATTAAACCTTAACCTTAAACATTAGTGAACATTAAGCCCTATAGAATGCCACTCCTAATTGAACCATGATTTGAACCCCTAAGTAATATCATTTGATAAACAATTACAATTGAGCCTTGTAAATTTTATGGTTTCATTAGTGTTATAAGATAAAGCATTAGATTAGGATTATTATTAGAGTTAAATAAGGATCCATTTAAGTAAAGGTGCAATAATACATAAATATAAATAAATAAAATTGTTTAATAATCTAAAATATAAAATTATAAATATTTAAAAATAAAAAAGTTGTCATAAAATAAATTACACAATTATAATATAATATAATATTCTTGTCCTACTATTTTATTGTATTATCATAATTACACATTACCATATAAATATACAATATTTTATAATTTTTTAAAATCATGTACAAATATTTATTTGATTTCATTCAATTTTATTTGCTTATGTTCCTTAGGACAATTTTGAGAAGTTTCATAGTGTCCACATGTTTGACATACTAAAAAGAACTTATGTTTTTTATGAAACATGAATTTTAAATAGTAAATAAATATATTTAGTAATAAATATCTTTTATTGTAAATAAAGATATTTAGTAATAAAAAAAATAAAATAGTTTTAAATAGTTTTTCTTTAAATATATTTTTAAATAATATTAAATGTGGTATTCACATTTATTTACAATCTATGAAGATGATTTACTTGATAAATCAATTACATTAAATACATTCATTGTTGGCTGTTAAGATGTTTTCTTTGTTGTTAATGCAAGATGACATTGTGTGATTTTATCAAAATATAAGTTGAAGAGTTTTAAATTCATGCATTATATATAATTGAACATTTTCTAATAAAAATTATTCAAGTAAAAATAATTCAACTGAGGACTAGAGTGCAATTGATGTTGGCGTTAGATATATATTCTTTGGTTTTTGATATATTGACTTCTTGTGTATTTCTTTCCCAAGGAACTGTAAAGGATAAGAGAAACTTATGTAAGAAATGCACATAAATATTTTCTTTTGAAGTAATTAAAATGTCATCATACATTACATATACAAGTATAATGATCAACCTCATGATAGATTCAACTATATGTTAACCAACTATGCACATGTGGAAGTCCAAACACTTGGAACATCAACTTAGATAACTCGAGTCACCTCTAGGGGATTCCCTAACATTGATACCTTAGCAATGCATCCAAGACTAGGTCAATAACTCATGTCCCACTAGGAGATGACCAAATCAACCTCCAACACTAAACCAACATATCTATGTTCATTTTAAAACATCAATTGAAATGTTCCTATGATAACATCATAATACATCAATAATATAGAAGCAAAAGAGATCATATTGCATGCTAGATCCCAACATCAGTATATATATATATATATATATATATATATATACACACACACACTTACATCCATCTACAATTGGTGTTCTTCAATACATAAATGAGCAATGATACAAATGATTATCATACAAGAATAGAAGAGAATAAGAAGGACCAAATGATGAGGAAGAAGGTAAAATCCATCGAGCCAATCATGAACCAAGTCCTATTATCTACAATAGGGGTTGATAATTCCACCCAACCATGTGGTACCCCTAGGTCCAACCCACCATGCTCGTGGAGATAGTCACATGGTGCAAACAATCATACAAGAATACAAGGAATAGAAATGGGCTTACACAAGAGCCAAACATGGAGAAAATTCTCAACTTAACACATTAACCTAATAAGAGTCATAAATCCACAACAAGATGAAAGTACCAAAATTGAATCACTCACACCATAGAGAAACGATCAAGTAAGAGAAATTGTTTGACCAAGAATAAGTTAAATACCAAAATAACAAGGAAGCATCCTTAGTCAATAACAATAAGAGAAACACCAAATATCCATATGACATATATCTCAACAAGATAACAAAAATATCAAGAAATAGTAAGTCCATAGGCTGCTACTCAACTATCAAGACCTAGATACTATATTGCTAAGTGCAAGGAGTGTTATCATGTGTGCTTGAAGGGATGCAACCAAATGGAACCAAGTAGTTCTCTCATATGGATGAGGAGACTCAATCATGCCTGATCAATGCCCGATGGACCACTAAGCCTTCCCAATACATCATTATCCTTGTACCACATCTCAAGAAATGCAAGGGATATCCAACTATCTTTAATTAATATTTAATCCCAACCCAAGTTTTAATTATGTTAGCACTTGTCTTACTCTCACATCCCATTGAGTTACCTTGATAGCCACTTTGGGCCCCAACCCCCAATGAGAGCCACTCCCATAGTCCACTATAGTATTCCTAGTCCTAAGCTCATCCCATTCAATCAAATGAGGAATCAAAATAAACAATGCAATGATTCACTTTACTATATCCTAAATTACATCAAGTATCTCTTGTACACAATTTCACATCAACCTTATACAAGGCATACTCAATTGGTCATGTTACTGAAAGAATGAAACCACTTGTCCCCATAATGAAATTAAATCAAATAAGAAGATGCAAAGAATCTATTCTAATACTACCATAAGTACTCAAGAATTTATATGACTTGCTCATATCAAGAGCTATCAATTCAATACACCTAGATAGGCATGGGTCAATTAAAAGCATCAACACTATCAACTCCAATACAACAAAACATGCCAACATCAAATGCATCATATCAAGAATAGATACACATATTAATAATCATAATAACATATCAATAGGTCATAAAAGCAATGCATATCAAATCCCTAACTCAAGGAGCAACCTTTGAGTCTCTAAGTCAAGAATTCAATCTTGAATTAATCTCAATTCTATGGGCTTTCACCCATGTTACGTATATAATATGGTCCTATACCCCTACTATTAATCTTGTTGGAGCTCATAGCCCACCCAGTCTTCTTTCCTGTAGGTAGGGGCTGTTTTCTCTCTTAAATTCAACTGCAGCGCCCCGCCACCTCTCCCTCGACAGAGCCAATACTTGGATTGGATATCTACTCTACGCTTCCTTCGTTGTAGCCAATAATTGAAAGCCTTTTGCAGCGGCCCCGTCAATAATTATGCTCGGATAAATAAGCGGATAAGCGGATACTGCAACGGCCCCCAATTCTATGGGCTTTCACCCATGTTACGTATATAATATGGCCCTATACCCCTAATATTAATCTTGTTGGGGCCCATAGCCCACCCAGTCTTTTTTCCTGTAGGTAGGGGCCGTTTTCTCTCTTAAATTCAACTGCAGCGCCCGTCCACCTCTCCCTCGACAGAGCCAATACTTGGATTGGATATCTACTCTACGCTTCCTTCGTTGTAGTCGCCACGGCAAAAGAAATCGAAGTACCTATTATTTATCTCCCCTCAGTTTGTCGGTAAATGTTCGCTCAACTCCCCGATCCTCATATTCTCGCGGATCATTTCGGCAAAGGTCGACGGAACCTGCATTCTTTTGTTTTCGTTCCAAAAGAAATGCTCTTGTCTGTAGAGGTGCTGGAGAAAAGGAAGCGTTGGAACCGCTTACAAGGCGGTGTTGGAAGATGGGACTACTGTCGTAGTTAAGCGCTTGAAAGATGTTGCAGCCAATAGCAAGGATTTTGCATAGCAGATGGCACCTCAAGGGAATTCAGGATGTGTGTCTGAGAAGCTTACGGATATTTTCAACATGGGTGTTGGATCCTGCGATGTTATAGTTGGGGGAGTTTCAAAGACTAAAGCCCTTGCAAGGGCTGCCATTGGTGGTGAAGACATTCTGCAGAATATTATGCGGGGGAGTATAGGAGAAATAGATGTGTTCATTGTTGAATTGATGAGGTACGAAAACATTGAAGAAGAGATGGTTCAATTGCAGAAAATTGTTGACTTCGATTTGATTTGTAAAAGGCGTATTTCCAGTGTATGTGAACAAGAGTTCGCAAAGTTAAAATCTTGTAGGCTAGATGTTCTGTAAGCTTCGAAATAGAAGCAAGGGGTGCCACAGTGCATCGCTGTACCAGTTGGACTTCACGGGGGAGATTGTTGGGTATGTGAAGCCCAACATGACCATTCGATTTCCCCAGACTATTCATTTCATACCTGAATATGAATGTATAAATGGATGTGTGCAGTCTATGTACTATATGTAATTGGATAATGGTTAATATATATATAAGATTTCCTTACTTTAGAGTAGATGTAGGCGATTGCCGAACCACTATAAATTCGTCTCTTGTTATCTGCTTTTATTCTGTTTTGTTTTCGTTTTCTCTGTTCATTTTAATCTTTACACAAATGGCAGTACGTTGAGAAGAAGCATTTGGTTGGGCAAAACATTCTTTCATATGGCAGTCTGCTGTCATATACTCTGCAGTTTTTATAGAACAATTAATTTACAAACAAAATATTACTCTAAGGTCATTTTTTTTTCAAATTATGATAATAAAAAAAAGTGGTTCTAAGTGGGTTACATCATTGTCGTCTTTTGGAATGTCGATATTAGAATTGTTCATGGCAACCGGGAACGTTGCATGCATTTGAAATTTGCCCATAAGAAAGACAGCTGCTGACATGCCTTTTTTGTAATTTTCAACCAGTATTTTAGCAAGCTGAGGGAAATTCTGTTGCAAGACCTTGTTGTGCAGATTTGCAGTTTCAAATGTGCATTGCAAAAAAGGTTGGTAGGTGAATGGGGTTGAATCTAGCATTGTAAGGCATTGGGCTGAGTCATCAGTGGAAGCGGGAAGTAAACGAACTAGGTGGTGGCATGTGGTACAGAGTGGTTGGTAAGGGGAATGTGGACGTTTTTGGCTTTGAGTGTTCCATTAACCTGTGATTGGAAGAACAATGTTAGTGTTAATAAACGGTGACATTTTTTGGATTCGAGGCATCATTTAGAGCTGATCTGAGTTACCCTAGCTAAGTGTTACATTGAGCAAGTAAAATTTAAACATATAGGGTACTTTATGAGCCAAACCCTAGCATCTGAAATTTTTTAAGTATTTCTTTTTTTGTTTAGAGCCTGGTTATCAACTTCCAAGGCTTGATATGAGCGCCACATACAACAAAGGGTCCCTATTAAAATCACTGGACATTTTTAAAGCTACCCCAACTATTGTCGACCTGATATTGCATTTTGACTGTGTGGCATAGCCCAAGTACGGATTTGGTTGGCAGATTTGTGCAGGCCTGACCTTATTAATATTGTTGCAGACTTTGTGAACCATTGAAACAACTCATACTATCGCCCTACACCTCATGTTCATAGTTGGGACAATCATTTAAAGTCATAGCAACATGAGGAAGTTGTAGAGAAAGTTGTGAGTGGGTTTTGTTATGTAAAAATTCGGAATATGTATTACCATTATGCAGAATCAGACTATATTTGTTCTTGATGGGTAAACTGGTAGATTGGGATATATAAGTTTTATCTTTCGCTAAATATATGCCTGTCATACACTACCAGGAGCGATATATCATTAAGTTTCTAATTTGAATTTGATAAATTTTCAATAAATGAGAGTTTTATGCAAGAATAGAACGCGAAATAAAGGTTTTATGTGGCCCTCAAGTTCTCTATTTGATGCCCTGATATTGTTGACGGAAAAGAAAGATGACACTAAGAAGATATGTGTGCATTCTTCAAGTCTTAGACAAAGTCACTATTTAGGATAGTTATCAACTTCCTCATTTTTGTGATCTACCCTTGGTTTAGAACAGGGTCAGAAGAAACGAGTGTAATATATAAAAATATTATCAGAATTTCTTTGGTAAGCTAAACTATTTGTGAAGTTCTCCGTATTGAATTCGCTGAGAAAGAGATGAAGCACATGGAGCAATTAGCCATATAAAAAGGCATAAAATTAGACACCAAAAATCAGTTGAAGTTAGTATAAATAATCAAAATGTTGTTATATTTCGTACTAGAGTCAAAAGTTGACTGGATAAAGCAAAGTTATAAAATCAGGAGCTCTTAGTGGTAATCCATGTCATAAAGGACATGACATGGCACTTTTACATCAAAAGAAGTGATTGAGAAACTCGGAGTTACCATGATCTTTACTATGCTCCCTAGTTAAGAAGAAGTGGGTTCCTGGCAATATGGATTGACTATGCTCTCAGGTCAAGTGGTGTTAGCAAATAACAGGATTCTTAAAGTAAGACATGCTTCATTTCAGCTAATAAAAAAAATAAAAAAATGATATAGTATGGAACAACGATAAAATAGTCATTTTGGCTGTAGCCAAATTGAAATACAAAATCTTGATTTTTGTAATGAAATTGTTAGCTATTCATTGAGAAGGACAAATATATAAAGGTTCAAGATTTCAAGTTGCAAGAGGAATTTTTCTTCTTAAGTTTTTTATAAGTCGGGATGAAACGCCATGGATTAGATGCCATAATTGATGCACTTGACATATTATTCCATCATAATCACCCGAGGCTTTCATTTGGTTTGTGCAGTTTGTCAATATTCTTAGATATTTCCATAAGACACAGCATTAAGGGTTTTTTCGCCCATTGGAATGGCCAAAGTACTAGCATTTATGGCAGGTACACTACTCCCATACGGTATTGAACTATGGTCCCTTGCAAATACAATGTCTTATCAAAACCCAGAGCCTAATGTGCCTAGTCCAAATACGATTTAGAACATAGGTGATTGTTTTCTGGTGATTTGGATCATTTTTAAGTTGTCTCTGATTTAGTAATAGCCAACCTTATTTACCGGTGTTGCTGAATCAAATTCTTGTGATTTCTTTATTATCTGTTTTCTATCTTACAAATTAAATGCTCCAAGTATATAAGTTCCAGGCCAATCTTTCATGTCTGCAATGAAAATAATATCTTGTATGACTCTCATTTGATTAATCTGACAACAGAAGATGCGAAACAAAGAATTGAAGCAGTCAACACATTAAAAATTTAGGTTTCTAAATATATATGGTCTGCAAAATACGAGGAACCAACCTGCTCGAAATTCAGTAATTCAAAGAATATGATCTAGCAAACTTCCACAAACAACACTATCTTTTCGACTTGACAAACACCCACAAAAAACACTATGAACTTTAAGTATAGGTTGGCTAGATGGTAATAATTTCCTAAGGCAATCGTAATAAACGCAGATCAATTCAGATCAATGCTAATTGAACAAAAACAACCAGCACGCCAATTGAATCATTTCCCGTTCTGCAAAATACGGAGCCGAAACTACTTACAATGCACCTACTGGATAAATTTCACTTTCAGAAATTTAAGCCTCCTGAAGAAAATGAAAAAGCAGCCAGTAGCAATCCATGGCAGAAAGTTCTGTCATACCACACCTGCGAACTAACACGTCCTAATCTATAAAATAAATGATATTACTAGCGGTTGGATCTGAAAAAGGTCCAATTTGTACTGCCGATAGCAATTTATCAGATGAAGATGAAGAACATCATGTCTGAAAATGCAACAGATCTCAATCTTTTGATGGCAAACCAATGGTCATTTCCAGTCTACTTAGAGAAACGACCAATTACATCTCTTTTCTTACAGTTACATAAATAGATGTTCTGAAATCTCTTGCAATTTCTGCTAGTACTGCAGCACAATTGAAGTGCTAAGTTATTGTGATACTGGATCAACTGGTTTAGCCTCACATAGGTTACAGTAACAGGGAGAGGGATAAGATTTGCTCACCCTTGTTGCTGGTAGTACCCAATAAAAGCAGCACAAAGAATGCCCGCAGACAGCAAAAGACAAGGATATATATCCCCATTTGAAAGTTTCCACTAGTGCTCAAGTAGATGTCTGAATTACATAGTTACGCAAGAAACATATCATTCCTTTATCAGGATAATGTAACGTATGATTCATCAAACCCTTAACAATACCTAATTTAGAGCACTGTTACCAAATACAGCCAGATATGGTTTAACCAATGTTCGATGTGTATTAGCAAGCAGAATATGAAAATAACTACGATCGCCATAAGACATAGATATATATTATTAGTCTGTCAAGTGTTTTATATAAATGTTTACCCAAGCTGAGTTAGCTTTAAGTGGGCTTCTAGATAATCATCAAAGAAAGCATTTTCATCCTAATACAGACAAGAGAGTTCATTTCAATCAGAAGTTTAAGGATAAACACTTATAAAACCAAATGAGTACAAAGAAAAGCATATGATTATCACAATTGCCAAAGAGCTTCAAGTGCCTAGAAGATTTGTTAGCGCACAGGTGACTGATTTAAAAACTTCAAATACATGGAAGATTTGTTATTGCTTTCCCATCATAGGTAATTGTGAAATTATTGAAGCAAAATTAAAGAACTAAAAGTATATTATATGATTTATAGGAACAAGAAAACTACTTTTATCAATATTGTCGTCCTTCAGCAGAGCACAATATGTTGTGCGAACATCTTGAACTTTTCATACTTTCTTTTTATAAGGAGAGCTACTGTAGGTGAAGTTCTTCCTTTGGTTGTGAAGCCTGTGTGCGACATAGAAACTTGTTAAGAATTTACATGGATGGTATATATATGAAATTCACGGAAAAAGATTCAAAAAGCATACCTCTTTTTTATACGGAGAGTTGTTGTAGCTGAGCTTCTTCTTTTTTCCTTATGACCATGTATGGATTGTTCTCCATTTTTTTGTACCGCTCGTAAGAGAATGTTGGGTCAATCCGGAGGTCTTCCAAGGATTTCACTCTGGAGACTACAATAAATGCTAGTCCTTGTGTTTCTATTGCACCGATATTGATGGTTGCCTTCTGTATTGTTAAACCTTGGGCTTTATGTATGGTCATAGCCCATGCCATTTTTATTGGTAGTTGCCTAAGATTCCTTAGTGATACTGGTGTTATGGGTACAACTTTCGGGTCAATTGGGCGCCACAAGGAACCACTATAGTTATCAAATCTGACCATCATATACATTGGTATGTCAAGTGGCTTGGAGTCAGGGCTATAAATTATTTCAATTATCTCACCAAGAGCTCCATTGACACGTCCTGTTTGTGTCCATATGTTAGTTGTGTGCATGATTCATTGTCCTAATGACAGTAGGACTTGCTTTTCAAGTTGTTCATTGTCAGCGTCAATAGTTGTTTCACCAGTAGTCATTGTAGTTTTTCTTATTGCAACTGGATGATTTAATTGCTTTAGCATTCGTTTATTGTGCAGGGTTACCATATCATTAGTAGCAAAGAGGTGGACTGCAGTGTCAAATTGCTTATTTTCAATTGACACTAATTGTTCTTTTTTTCATGTCATCAACCTTTGCCAATCTTCTTGGGTCAGGGGTGCATTGCGTATGTTTAGTAGTGTTCGACAAAATTGTCAATGCTTTAGAGATTCCCCTTGTTGGCGAAACATCATTTCTAGGGTTATAATTGTTGTAAATTGGTTCCAAAGTGTTATGGCAGTTGAGTGTGATGTGTCTATTGGTTTATCCATTATAGGTGGCGGTTGGGCAAGGTCTCCAATTATAATCATAGATACGCCTCCAAAATATGAATGTTTATGATGAGGGAAAGCTTCACGAAGGCGGCTATCTATTTTCAATAATATTTTTAGACCTATAAATCTCATCTCATCAATGAGTATATATCTTATGTCCTTCAACTTTTCTTGGAACATTGTTAGTGCTTGGCCATGTAGTGGTGGCATTTCTTTGATGGGGATTCGTAATGTTGAATGAATTGTTGTCGCATGAATGTTAAATGCACCAATTCGGGTAGGAGCTAGTACGAGTTGGGTTTTTTTGTTGTGGCAAATTTTCTTGTAGCATATTTTTTATACAATTGATCAAGTATGATTTTCCTGTACCCACAGTTCCTTGTATGATCATGTGTAATGATTTATTTAACACATTGGTGTTATGATTCGAGGCTATCTCTTGATGATATAGCGTCGATAGAAATCCTACAGGCCGACTCAGCAAGATCAAATGTGTGAATGGCCTCCTTGCCTTACACATTTGATGAATCTATCAACTTATATTAATCCTTTAATATCTTTATGAAGTCACATATGCATTATCGGGTTCAATGATTAAACATATATTGTCAAGTTTGACTAATCGGATTTGTTTCAAAGGGGCCTACTTTTGGTTAAAGTCTGCCACCCCTCATTTGAAGGCATGAGATGCTTCATGAAGGTAGTGCCTCCTTGATGAAAGCCAAATCTTGGATATCTCCTTTCGATGGATATATATGGATGTGGTCTTCCCTATTTGGAACAAAGATAAGATAGCAAGTTTGATCATAATCCGGCAGATCGAATTCATGTACAAGCAGATCAATTGATGGTGAGAAATTTATGTAGCATGCTCGGGGGTGACGATAAGAGTTTATCATCTATGGTTGGGAAGGCAACAGATCTGATGTTTGCCTATGGTTAACGAGCACTACCTCAAAATCAATATGGTATCAGAGCGGGTTCCTTCTATAGAGCCTAACCAGTTGAAGGTAGATTCTGTTCTCTCAAGGGAAATTCAATCACAAACAATTGTAGATTTAAGATCTCTTCCAGATCGAAGGGTGACTACAAAGGATAATGAAATGATTACACTCGCTGATCTCCACCCTTCATAGTGGCATCGGTCAAGTGTCTAAACAAATTAGGTGGCAATCAGGGGATTGAGTCTCCCCAAGCCTCAAGAACAAGTACGATGGCCCAAAATCCTATGCTTCTAAAGTTCTATGGGGAAACACAAACAACAACCTATGCAAAAAGTTGCCTGCTGCCCTGTCACAGGATTTCGCCCAAGATTTCAAAGCCCGAGATTGTCAACACTGAAAGATGTTGGCTTGTAACTCGAACTTGGGCTGTTGTGGCTGGAGAAGTTTCTATGCTCCATTCAAATTCCTAGAAGAAAAAGAAAGGGCTAGAGACGGAGCCTACCTCCCTATGGAATCGGTACTTGGATTAGCTTTATTAGGGCAAGGAGCTCGGATTGTAAATCAATGTCAGCCAAATGGGGTTTACAGATGAATTCTTGGAGGTGATGGAACCCAAGTTTCAAAGTGCTTTTAAGGCCTTGGAAGAGCTTGAGGTTGGTTCGATTGCCAATTTGGACGAGGGCTGCATGGTTGGGCATTATTGGCTTAGTATGTCTAATATTGCTCCCATGCTAATTTGCGGTAGTAGATTGATAGAACGCTTGACACTATCTGCAAGTTTGTTGATGATGTAATCAATGTCAAGGATGGACTCTCTACTCAGAGCATCGCCCAATTCTTGTTGCCAGCTTCCTAGTGTGAATTCACTTTGAATTTGGTTTTGGAAGAGTTGCAGATGGACCCGTGGGCGGCGTAGACGGATGCAAGAGTTGCACGTTGCACTGGCACTACTCTCAGCGTGGCTGTAGGGCTGATTGGGGCTTGTGTGCCTAGCACTGCTGCCATAATTATGCTTTTCATTGTTAGTCCCTCTACCCAAGGTTTGGGTACTAACGAATCTCTATTCAAGGAAGGAAGATTGCTTGCATTTCTTCACAGAGGAAGAATCAACATTAAGAGGGAGTCTGATATATCGTCAGAAGTAACCTTGGACGAAGAGGTCAGAAGGTTGATATTTTCTTAAGAGGGAGCTTGTTTTTTAGCTTCAAAGGGAGCTTAACATTTCATCTTCAGAGGGAGCCTGACATTTTAGCTTCAGAGGGAGCCACGTCATCATGAAGATTTTGTTAATGTATTTTTCTCTGTGATGGAAAAATTTGGGGTGAAAGCCCTTGACCCACCCTTTGTGAGTAGGCGTGGTGGAGATGCATTCTTCTTTGTGAGAGAAGTTTGAGGTATCAGCCCTTGTTATTCATTCTTCTCTGTGAGACAAGTTTGAGGTATCGGCCCTTGTTGTGCATTCTTCTCTGTGAGAGAAGTTTGAGGTTCTAGCCCTTGTTCCACCATGTGTGAGTAGGTATGGTGGATGTAATGTGAGAGACTCCATGACTTAACATTTGTGTGTATTCACCCTCTGAGAGTAGCCATTGTGGTCGAACATCACAATTAGGTGATATGCTATCATAGTGAGGTAAAAAGCTTCTTTCATTCACATGAGTGTAGTCATTATGTTAGTGATCACAATGAGGTGATGTGAATTGTAGAGATTAAGAAGGATTCCTCCCTAGGTAAGAGGGAGTGTTGATGATATAGTGTCGGTAGAAATCCTACAGGCTGACTCAACAAGATCGAATGTGTGAATGGCCTCTTGGCCTTACACATTTGATGAATCTATCAACTTATATTAATCCTTTAATATCTTTATTAAGTCACATATGCATTATCAGGTTGAATGATTAAACATACATTATCGAGTTTGACTAATCAGATTTGTTTCAAAGGGGCCGACTTTTGGTTAAAGTTTGCCACCCCTCATTTGAAGGCATGTGATGCTTCATGATGGTCATGCCTCCTTGATGACAACCGACTCTTGGATATCTCCTTTCGACAGATATATATGGACGTGGTCTTCCCTCTTTGGAACAAAGATAAGACAGCAAGGTCGATCATAATCAGGCAGATCAAATTCATAGAAGCATATCAATTGATGGTGAGAAATTTATGTAGCGTGTTCAGGGGTGGTGATAAGAGCTTATAGTCTATGGTTGGGAAGGCAACATATCTGATGTTTTCCTATGGTTAATGAGCACTACCTTAAAATCAATATTATCATGAGTGCTTTCTTTTGTTCTGTTGATAGCGTATCGGTGGGTGTATACTTTCTTATTGGTACATGTTCGTCTTGGGTGGTTGTTTTCTTTATATTTGTGAATTGTGATGCAGTATCATGAAATTCATGTGGTATTTTAGTTTCACCCCAATTATAGTTGGTGTGAAATTTACGTCGACCTAGTAATTCAAGTTCGTCCACATTGTTGTTGATTGTATGCCTCATTCTCGAGAGTAGTTCCCACTCATTCATTTATGATGTGGTAGTTATATTCCTTTCATCTTCATTGTTTTCTTCTTCTTGGGGGCTAGCATTTTCTTTGATATGTCGGATGATGTGCCATACCTCATATTTGTTTACATGCACTTGATGCCAATTGGTGATTATTGTGTCCTTGGTAACTCCTATATCGGTCTCAATATTTCAAAAGTGTTTATATAAGAGTAATTCACTCCAACAAAATATTTTAAAATGTTCTGAATCTTCCTTGGGTATACTGTAGAATTTTGGGTAAATGTTAACAATGGCATGTATTTTTATCTCTTTCCATTTTCATGATTTATGAATTGCAACATAGGTGTAAGATCTTGCAAATTCGAGTAATGTGATTGCCTCTAGCTTTGGAGGGTGGACCATATAGGAGCGTAAGTAACTATTTTCTAGTATATCCTCATTTTGTATTTTAGTTAATCGGTGTAGCACTTTCCGTCCAACATTTAAAATTGTAAATGGTTTGTTACAAACAACAAGGGGTAATTTTTAAAGCATATGGCAAGTTTCTTGTGCACGGATATCATGTTCTGCTATAATCCCTGTCATGAATCTTCGATATGCTTCTACTGCTGGGTCATCTCTTTGTTGAGTTGTGGATATTCTTGTTAGCATAGCAGTACAACTTTCAAATGTTCTCTCTACTTTTGATGCATATTTGTCAATGTATTTCAATACAAGTTCGCGTGATATGACAGGTTGGCAATCGATATTAGCTTTCCATATTGAAATCATTTCTGGGTTGTGGATGTTAAGCCTATCACCGTTTCTTGTAGGTTCATATTTCTTTGTACCTGTTTCATCACATATTAAGATCGAGGTAGGATGTTCTTTCCACAGAGATTTATATCGACATTCTAGTTTTCTACCCTTCTTCTGTAAGCATGTGCTCTCTCTGCATTTTGAGTGTCTTTTCACACGGTTCACTAACTCTTCATAATAATCCAATGAATTTGTGGCTACTATCTCTATTGTGTTTAGGAGGCATGGATCATCATGTGGAGATCGGTATATCTGGTTGTTCCTATGTGTTGTGGCACAAGGGTTCCAAGCGCTTACGTACTTGTCAAAAAAAAATCTCTTTATCAACATCTTCATTATTTTCCCAATGTAGTTTGTCCATGTCTGGTGCATCTTGGAGCCATAGGAACCCATGTACATGTGCGGTTCCTCGGTGTTGCCATTCATATCTATACCAGTAATCTATAACACCAAGGAGTTTTTCAATAACTTCTTCATGAAATATGGTGAATCTTTGATGTAGGTATAATGATGTTCTATGTGGGTTATTAATGACATTTTCAAGATAGAGCTTATTTGAATGCATGGAAAGCTCCATATTATTTGAGAGGAGTTGTTGGAGGTTTGGCCACTTTGTATCAACTGCGCTTAGTGTGAAGAACAGGGTGGGATATCCTATTTGGTTAATCATGTTTGTTAATTCAAGACGACATTTGTTCCAATATGGTCTGGTTCCTCTCATGGAAGAGCCAAGTGGAGTAATTCCTCTGCTAGTTGTGAGTCAGGGAGATCTTTCAAGTGTGCGTGTAAATTCTCAATAGTGGTTGTTAAGTTCTCCTCTGCATTTTTTTAATGAAAACTGTTGCAAGAGATTTGCTCTAATGACGCATCATAAGGTTATAGATGTAGTATTAGAATCTTGGATGTTGTCCAAATCTTTGATCATGGAATCACATTAAGTGCAATACATTTTCATGCATCTTTATTTCCCTAGTTCTTGGTAGTATTTTTAATCCAATTCCATTTGGGAAGAGTTTTGGAAATTCCATATCAAGTAGGCCCTCGATATTATATTCATTAATTGGGGATAAGCCTATTTCTGGCAAGTCAATGATGTTATTTGTGGTTTCCTCTAACTCTAGTATTTTTTTTAATTATTTGTAGTTCACGGTGTTCATTCGGTAGGTGGGATATAAATGATGATGAATTGGTTGTCATACCCTCAACTTTGTCTTCATCAAGGCCATCTTCACTATTTGCTACCATTGGATCATCATTCGCTTCAATGGTGTGAAGCATGTTTGATACGTTTGTTCTTTCCTCAGGGATTCGGTTTAGGTTGTTATAATCTATTGACACATCTTTATAGTATGGGTCATATTTCACTTTGTATTACAATGCATCCCTAACATGACCCCTACTTATGTAACAGTCATAGTAGTTTCCTTGAGCCTAGGGTCTGCGAACTATAAGGACATCTATGTCTCCCAGTTTACGTGGGAGCACACTTGCAATGTTTTGTATGTCTTGTTGGAAGCTAATTGTATGGCCACTGTACTTATATTGGACTCAAATAGTATGGGTAACCTGTAATATAGGTTTCACTCTAGCAATGAGCATTTATTCTACTTGGGTCAATATCTTCAACATAATAGGTTGCTCCCCTGGGTCCATGTTATCGAGTGGTGAGAATCAGTGTATGCCCTTTTCATTAATGCACCTCCTACAGGTAGAGGCTTGACATGATGAGTTTGAAATCATACCTAGGTATGAATTTTTGCATATATTACATATTTCCAAGTTAGAAAGCATGTCTATTTTCCTATGAAATCTTTTCATTGCTGTCATGAACCTAGCATTAGCATTCAACCCGGCTATTTGCTTTGTTTGATATCATTCTTGTACTTGCATTTTTTGGTGAGCTTGAGGATTTGTCACATTTGTAGATTTTTCATCCACATGATTAGTTTCATTTTGTTCTTTTCTTTTCAAATTTCTACATATAGCTATTTTGTCCCTATGGCTGACATAACATGTTCGGCTTATTTTTCGACTTAATTCTCTTTGATCTTGCATTTGTTTAGGCTGATTGGTGGTTCCTTGAGTGTTGGATTCAACCATCCATTTGTAGTATTCATCGAGAAAAGCATAAACATTTTAACAAGAAAGATTTGAACAAAATATCAACACCAAAATATAATATAGATGGAACATTGCATATTGGAACACACAAATTACGTATTTTGCTTTGGTCCAAAGGGAGTCTTGTAGCAAACAATTTAAATTATATACATTAAGTTTACATTTTTTTTAGTTTAAGAGTGTTAAACATTCAAAATTTTCAAAGTGTCCAAAGTTTCAATGTTGCATCTTGTATTTTATTAAAGGGAATTGGATAGCCCATAGCGGTGTAGGGTTATACCAAAAAGGATGTGCCTTCCATGTAGTAAGTGTCACCTCTATCTAATAAACTGATGTGTTTCTTTTGTTCACACTTTATTTTTCCCCAAGAAGTAGGCTTCAAACACTTGCAACCAATGTAATTGCTGGGTAAACCCCATTTCCAACATTCCCCTAAGACAATGCTACACTAATATTTTGTGTAGGGTAAGGATGTCCATCTTAGCATAAAGGATAGAGGAATTTCGTCATGTTTTAGCTTTAGCCACCTAGTAGCCGTGAAGTAAAAAGTGGAAGAATAAACAATGCACGTGAACTATTTGACAAAATGCCTTAACAATATAAATATACATAGGGCACATGAACTATTCGATAAAATGTCCTTTGCAAGATCTAAAAACATAGATAAGGGACAAGAACTATTTGGCAAAATGCCACAAAGAGTGTTGTCTAATATAATGCAAATATTTTCATGTAGATTAGTTTTTCATAATGCTTGATCATCCAGAAAAATTGTTTGACAATTTCCTCAATGAATTAAATAATCATGATCACAGAATATGCACGTATAATATACAACATAAACTCAAAATTATATGCACATATACAATTTCACTTCCAAATAGTTTTTAATGCATAGGTGACTCATTTGAAATCAAGTTATCAATAGAGTTCCCAAATTAACAAGAGTTGCATTGCAGCTTAGTTTGGTTTTGTTTGGCTTTGCATAAGATGGTGGGAGGGAAATTACAAAATTTGGTTTTGCCACATTTATTGCTTGAAACCCCAACACCATGAATTCTTAGTGCATCTTAAATTGTAAATTTTTTTCAGTAATGAAAAGGGTGATAAGAAGAAGCCCATCTCTCGTTCATCCTCGTACAGGCCTTGAGGTTTTTACTTTGCATTGCTTATCATGTTTTTTTTTCAAATGGTGGTTTGCATCCATAACCAAAGAGCATTATTTTTCAATTGGACCGAGACATTTTTACGGGCCATAGATAGTGGTTGTCATTGTGTTGTCCATGATTATAGGTTTTCTTTGTAGCTTTCACTATTTTAATTTTCTAAGTTTATAGAATTCACAACGAATGGAAGCCTTTTTAGAACAATCAAGTTTTCTTTTTCATTCATCCTTGTTTTCGGAGGAGGTTTGCAATACATGAAATGAGATCATTGCTCTTATGTTTTAGTTCTTATGTTCACAAGATGTATTGCATTAGCTCTTTTGAAATGAGATATTTGCATAGTGAAGAAGATATATTGTTTTGTTTAGTGTTCTGTATAATGCAGGTTTTAAACACCACAAAATTGAAGAAAAAATTCTCAAATTTATGGAAAATTTTACTGACTTAAGCATATTAAGATTTGTTTTCATCTTTTACCTTATTGTTCCTTTTTTCCCATCTAATCTTGTTGAGTTGCCCTGACTGAGGGTTGACTCATCCCTCCCTCTCCCATCTAATTTTGTCAATACTTTCTCCACTCCATTGTGGCATGCTACTCCACACGTTCGATGCAACACTTTTCCACTTGAGCTCATCCCATTTTACCTAATGGTATTTTTGTTCTATTGTTGCTCTAATGGTTTCTAGTATAATTAAATATGCAGATGTTCTATTGCCAAGCTCTAGAACTTAAAAGAGGATCCTATGTATTCAATTTGTGAGTTAACAATGATTGGTCAGTTTTAAATTGTGAAAAAACCACACTCAAACCATTTATCACATACAATTAATGAAAAAGAATCAATTGGTAAAGCTTTATAACTTAAAAGATCACACAATCCTTTATCATTTGGAGTCTATGTAAAAATGATAGGAAGATTTCAAAAATAGGTAATCAAGATAAAAGGTAATTTCCAAGTATGCCCATCACAAATTGGCATTCATGATTCATTAATTTACAATGAATACACATAGTCTCACACACACACACACACACACATTTCGGTATAAGGAAGATTTACTGTCTATTATATTTTGTAGGGGAAAATTAAAATATCTTTCTATTTACAATTGTATGCTGATTCTATATACAATTGGATGATGTCTTTAAGCCTGAGCACTTGCATTAGGGGGATTTATTATCTACTATATTATATAAGGGTAATTAGATCCTTAACTGTATTTACAATTGTGTGCTGGCTTTAAGGCTAGGGGCTCGTGTCAGTACACATTTCTTTGATTTTCTCAAGAAGTATACTGCTCTTTGAGGAAAAATCTAGTTGCTTTTCCTTTGTGATGGTAACCTTCAGCCGTTCTTCATTATTGTATGTTTCATTTCTTCATGTTAGGCAGGGATAACTTTAAGAAACCACCCCCCAGGAAAAAGTGTAAAATCCTGGTGAATCAGACATTATTTTTGGGGCAAAAATTGCAAATTGATGGCGATTATTTTTTCAAATTTGGAAAAAAAATTAATTTGTATTGGTGATTTTATTTTTAGGGTTTGAAAATTCCATAAAATCCTGGCAAATAATTCATTATTGTGTGGGGAAAATATATAATGGAGGAGGCGAATGTTTTTCATTTAAAGGAAAAAATAGTGTATGGGCGAAAAATTATACTTCGAAGGAAAATTTTTTTAAGTGTAGGTGATTTTTGTAATCTATTAATAACCATTTATGTTATCTAATTAATGCAACATCGCGTCGAGTCCATAATCTACATGATGTATTGATAAGCGCGACTTCATCAACATGTCACACATACCTAAAATCCATCAATGATTTAAAACCGTTCAATGATCGCATATCAATGGCTGAAGTTTTATTTCGACCCAAATTTCTGAAGAGAACTTAGTTCTCCAAAAAGTCCCTAGAATGAAATTGGAGACAGTAGGCACGAATTAAATCTTATCCTAATCAAGTATTGACATTTATTAATGTCTTGTCACTGACATTCTCTAACTGCGATCCACTTGGCACACATGACTTCCAATCTGATAATTGGTAGTGGTTTACAGTTGTTTCCAATTTCGCACACTTGTGCATTTATGGGAAAGATTTACTAAGAGATACACTTCTGCAAAATAGCAGGCAAATTGGGTCCTCCTAGACAATAAATATTTATATGGCTATTGGCGAATTATGTTCATCTATTAAGACAACCTCGAAAAGTCTAGGCGAAAATATTGAATTTATTGTGTGGAAAATGTAGACTCTATTGGCAAAATCTTGATAGAGATACAATTAAATACATAAAACAATGGGTGATTGGGCCATGCATTTGATCAATATTTATAAAGTTTGGGCGACATGGCCACCCTCGATCGATGCAAAATATTCGCTATTTTCTAGGTCGCCGACGTGAAATATTCGCCATTGGCGAATATTCACCTCTAAAGTAAACCCTGATGTTAGGCTCAAGAGGAATTGATTATACGTCACATTTTTTATTACCTCTGGGGTGCTTTGCTCAACATTCTGATCGAATTGAAGCATTTGTAATTTTTCTGCAGGCATGCCCATAATTTTTGTTGCCCCTTCATCAAATGCAATTGCCCATATTGTATCTGTGTGGTCTTGCGGGTTTGTCAGGAAGATGTATCTGTAGTTACACTCAGATAGGGTCATGTTACACTTCAAACAATACCAAGTTCCTTCTTTGGTCTCGTCTAATTGTTTCTTACATGGTTTTCCATTTAATTGGGTGGGATATGCTGGATAGAAAAATGACTTAGATTTTATCTGTTGTGTTGTTGCCTTTACAATGCAATGGAAGGGTTGCATTGAATTTGATGCATGTGCCTGGATTTCATTGATTGTCATTCTTTGAGGGGTGGGGGTAGGTGCAACAAGATGATGCACAATTTCTTGTCCCATGTGAACATTCTAGTTGTACCAATCTCTCAGCTAGGCCAATTCCTCTATAGGAGGGTCTATGGAGAGGCTTGTATTAAATGTTGTACCTATTACCTTTCCATTGAATTCACACACACGACCACTCTTGATAGAAAGAGTAGTCATTTCTTGTAAATAATTCCTTTGTTGGAGTTTAGTACCTTCCTTTTCTGCCATTCCACCCAATAGTGTAACATCGATGCTTGTTCAACTCATGTCGACTAACTTAATGGTGAGCCTAGGAGCCTCTGTACCATCTCTTCTACGTATCGTTGAGCTCAGATCAACACTAATGGCAATTTCAATGACTTCAATGGTTGAGTTGTTATTTTTGGTAGCCAATTGATTAAGAGTTGTGAAAATGTATTTGTGCTTTGGTATAGAAGAGTAATCATTGTACGGAGTAACCTTTGAATCATCTACCAAGGTTATTTCTAGTCCACTATTGAGTTTGTTATAAATTTTATTGGCTAGCTTTATTTCTCCCCCAGATAATGTGTATGTCACTCCTACTTGGACATTATCATAATAGGTTTTTGCTAGTTCATTGAAACATGTAACACATGTTTCAGTACCTTCATTGTCTACGACATCATAGCTAAAAATGTGTCCACTTGCTTTTATTGTATTATAGTGGTAGATGTTCTTCTTCACTTGGACATGACCCTTGATGGTCCACCTTGGTTGGTAGGGATTAAATTTTTTTATAGGAGTTATTGTCATAGGTGTGTTGCCCACATTTTGATGTGGCTTGACCCCAAACAATTCTTTTTGTCACTTAAAACCCTTACATTTTTTGGATGTGCTTGGATCTATACTGCCACCTCCACAAAACCCATAACCCTTACATTAAGTATAGAGCCAAAGCACATCCACAAAATGTAAGGGTTTTGGGCGACAAAAAACATTGTTTGGGGTCAAGCCACCTCAAAACGTGGGCAACACACCTATGACAATAACTCCTATAAAAAATTTGAATCCCTACCAACCAAAGTGGACCATCAAGGGTCGTGTCCTAGTGAAGAAGAACATCTACCACTATAATACAACAAAAGAAAGTGGTCACATTTTTAGCTTTGATGTCGTAGACAACAAAGGTACTGAAACACATGTTATGTGTTTCAATGAACTAGTAAAAACTTATTATGATAACATCCAAGTTGGAGTGACATACACATTATCTGGGGGAGCAATAAAGCCAACCAATAAAATTTACAACAAACTCAACAGTGGACTAGAAATAACCTTGGTAGATGATTCAAAGGTTACTCCCTGCAATGATTACTCTTCCATACCAAAGCACAAATACGTTTTCACAACTCTTAATCAATTGGCTACCAAAAATAACAACTCAACCATTGAAGTCATTGAAATTGTCATTAGTGTCGATCTGAGCTCAATGATACGTAGAAGAGATGGTACAGAGGCTCCTAGGCATACCATTAAGTTAGTCAACATGACTTGAACAAGCATCGATGTTACACTATGGAGGGCAATGGCATAAAAGGAAGGTACTGAACTCCAACAAAGGAATTATTTACAAGAAATGACTACTCTTTCTATCAAGAGTGGTCATGTGTGTGAATTCAATGGAAAGGTAATAGGTACAACATTTAATACAAGCCTCTCCATAGACCCTCCTATAGAGGAATTGGCCCAGCTGAAAGATTGGTACAACCAAAATGTTCACATGGGATAAGAAATTGCGCATCAGCTTGCTGCACCTACTCCCACCCCTCAAAGAATGACAATCAGTGAAATCCAAGCACATGCATCAAATTCAATGCAACACTTCCATTGCATTGTAAAGGCAACGACACAACATATAAAATCTAAGTCATTTTGCTATCCAGCATATCCCACCCAATTAAATGGAAAACCATGTAAGAAACGATTAGACGAGACCGAAGAAGGAACTTGGTATTGTTCAAAGTGTAGCATGACCCAATCTGAGTGTAACTACAGATACATCTTCCAGACAAACCTGTAGGACCACATAGATACAATATGGGCAATTGCATTTGATGAAGGGGCAACAAAAACTATGTACGTGCATGCAGAAACATTATACATGCTTCAATTCGATGAGAATGTTGAGCAAAGCACCCCAGCGGTAATAAAAAATGTGACATATAATCAATTCCTCTTGAGCCTAACATGAAGAAATGAAACATACAATAATGAAGAACGGTTGAAGATTACCATCACAAAGGCAAAGCAACTAGATTTTTCCTAAAGAGCAATATACTTCTTGAGAAAATCAAAGAAATGTGTACTGACACGAGCCCCCAGCCTTAAAGCCAGCACACAGTTGTAAATACAGTTAAGGATCTAATTACCCCTATATAATATAGCAGATAATAAATCCCCCTGATGCAAGTGCTCAGGCTTAAAGACATCATCCAATTGTAAATAGAATCAACATACAGTTGTAAATAGAGTGAAAATTTAATTTACCCCTACATAATACAATAGATAGTAAATCTCCCTTATATCTAAATGTGTGTGTGTGTGTGTGTGTGTGTGTGTGAGAGAGAGAGAGAGAGAGAGAGAGAGAGAGAGACTACGTATTCATTGTAAATTAATGAATCATGAATGCATTACCTTTTATCTTGATTACCTATTTTCGAAATCTTGCTATCATTTTTACATAGACTCCAAATGATAAAGGATTGTGTGATCTTTTAAGTTATAAAGCTTTACTAATTGATTCTTTTTCATTAATTGTATGCAATAAATGGTTTGAGTGTGTTTTTTTCACAATTTAAAACTAACCAATCATTGTTAACTCACAAATTGAATACCTAGGATCCTCTTTTAAGTTCTAGAGATTGGATTTCAAATTAAGCAATAACAACGATTTCAAAAAAAATGACAAATTAAGCAATAACAGACAGCGTTGGGGGCAAATTAAGCAATAACAACCATTTCAAAAAAATGAAGTTGACTTTCCCTCATCAATAGTCTAATAATAAATATATCACAAAATTTCATAATTCTAAATTTAAAAATTGCAGACCTCCTGATCGATAGATACCATTACAAAAACATTGATTCAACAATATCAAGAAAACCAAAGTGGGTTTAGCCTAATTCATATTAGGCATATTATAACACTTAATATCTGCAGAATTAAGAGTGTTACAGAATCTAGAATCATGTGGATTAGTGATATTGTTAGTGATTTTCAGACTAAGATTCCTTCTGTTTTTTCACAATAGATAAGAATAAGGTAAAGAAAAAGAATGAAATCGAATTTAAGCTTAAGTGCTTTCATTGCGGATCTAAAAGGGTGGCATGGATAGAAGAACTAAAGAAAAGGAAGGGAGTGGAGTTGAAGCTAGAATATTACTTCACCTAATTATCATGAATAGTTTCCTAAAGTTACTACATCTCTAAAATATGATATTTCAAAGTGTTGGTATGCAAACTAAGGAACAACCTGACATATGACATGATCACTCTTAGAGATGACAAGAGACACAAGATGATGAGAGTTGGGAATTCGTCATTGAAGATGCACAATGACCTACATATAAGAAAATCGAAGATGTATGTCCCTGCCGCACCAAAGAGCTTCTTGTCACTTATAAGATTTTTGATATAAGGATATTAATACAATTTAACGTTTGGTATGTGTTCTAAATGATTTGAAAGTAGTGTCATTTGCAAGGTGATTAGAGATGGTAATCCACCAAAAGAGGTATTGAGAATAACAAAAAATGAAAACCGCAAGCTTGGTGTCACACATTGACAAGGGAGTATTAGTAGGAAGAGGTCAACTTCAAGTTGTGTTGAATTGTGACAGCTGGATGCTACCAAGAAGCAAATTGAAGGTTTGGAAGAAAGGATCCAATGTACTGCAGTCTGATTCAGAAATATGTGGGTAAATCCCAGAGTGCTAGACACAGAGAATATATAAATAACCATATATTTAGGACTTTTTCTTTAATTAGAGATTGTATATTGAATCGCAAGTTCTGAACGAATATGTCAGCTCTAAATTACTCTTCCACCCAATTTTTCTACAAGAGCATTTAACTTCTTTATTTTTATCTTGCACAGTTTATATCTGGTTTCAGTTCTATTCTAAAAGAGGTCTCTTCAGTTTCCATACAGGCTGATGATTTTCTTATAAAAAAACAATCAAATTTTTGGTGGGTGTTAGTGCAATATCTTTCATTACTTTGGATATGTTTATCTTAAGTATGATATTGCACATGTTTATTCTTGAGCTAGAGAGGCCATTGGCATAAGGAGGAGGCAGGGAATTCGAACAACCACAAATAAGCTAGGCATTTAGTTAAAAACAAGATCAGTCATCAGAAGAAGATTCTAGACAACCATCCAAAGTTACAGATATTCCTTAGGATTCCAGTAATGGAATCTAAGTAATTCTCTCCAAATAATATTGGTTGCAACCTTAGTGATTGGGTGCCCTTTTTTTCTGTTATGAGTCGTAGCAAGAAGTTGAAATTGTGAATGTTTCTGCCAAGCAAAATATCCAAAATAAAATCCAACAAATTATCTACCTCTTGTATTGGATCTGCTCCAATCACTGCCTGAAATTCATAATAGCTGGGGATTTCAATACCATTAAGAACACGAAGGACAAAGGAGGAGGATCACGAGTCAACGACGGATGTGCCATTTCCTTGATAGTTTTGATAGAAAACTTGTGGATTATAGACAGTAGAAACTAAGGGCAGAATTACATAACAGAAAAATTAGATTTTGTGATTATCTCTGCAGATTGGCTTGGCTAAGGCACGAAAGAATGATCAGAGCCAAAATCAATGATTCCATGTTATTAGATCACTAACCTATACTTTCCAACATCATTTCTGATAACAGACACAAAAATGACAGTTCAGACTCAAAATGGCATGGCTCACTCAGTATGGCACACTGACTCCATCCTTAAAGTTATTATAGCTGGGGATTTCACCACCACTAAGACTAGTACCGAAAAATAGGGAGGATCATGAAACTACTAACAGCCATAATTTTAGGGATGTTAATTTGTTCAGGTAAATGCATAGATGATTATTTGGCTAAAACTACAAAGATAACTTCAAGTGGACAGTCCACAGCTAAACCTCTAAAAAGGTCGTATTTTACTAACACGGTGATACTTTCCATAATAACATTTTACGGCACTGAAACTTATATGATGATACCCTAAGATCATGCATTCTTACAACTACCAAAAAGTACAGAGTTACATCAGAGTAACCAAAACCAATCCTCTTCCAAGAATCTATTTACAATAATTAATACATTTAAATTCTAGACATGTGTTCGCTCTAGACTAAGCCCACTTAGATGAATGTATTTAAACCCTATATCTATATACATATTCTTACTCTGCTTTTTTAAATTTCAGGTAAAGGAAACATAAATATAAAAATTCATCTAAGGCAGAGGAGGGAAAAAGAAAAAGCAACTTCAACAGATTTTGAATGTATTTATATGAAAACTATTTTACAAATGAAATAAGAGCTATAGCTGGAGATCATTGGAGATCATTAAGCATGAGTGCCAAATCACTCTCTCTTAGAGGTTGAAACCTTTTTGAGTGAAATTCCACAGGAAAATCTATGTCAGAGAGAAATCCCTTACAAAAATCCCATCAAGTGGGTGAAAAGGGACTAGCATAAAACACAAAGCAACTTACAAATCAAGCAAACAATTTACCTTATTGTATAAAAGGTGAAACTGAAAGTATCAACGGCAACAATGTTTTTTTTATAAACATTTCTTCAAAGCCATTGGCCCATGCTCCACTACAGTGGACCTGCATAAAACTTAATAGCCTTGAAATAATCCCTCATAATAGTTGACCCAAGCTCCACTTCCGTGAAGTTGAATGAATCTGAAGAAATAAGCATGGTAGAATATTTTCTTTCAAAAATTTAGTCCTAAATTACAAACTTAGCAATTCAAATACAAAATTTTAAAATAATTTTAAATCAATTAGATAAATTGTACTAAAACAAGTAATTGAAAATGAAAGATGCTCCATCAAGATTCTCAAGAGTTATCCCATATCTAGTTGCATGATTTCACAAAAAATAACTTCAACAAATAAACAATCAATTTATTTTGCGAATTAATTCCAAAAAATAACTTCAACAAATAAACAATCAATTTATTTTGCGAATTAATTCCAAAACAGTTTTTTATTTTTTATAATTGTTCTTACCAGCATGTTCAGTCTTTCCAATTCCATCCATTCTAATTGAAAATCTCACAGAAAAGTATCCATAAGACTTGTGAAACACATTTGAAATATCTGTCAATTCAACCACAAAACAACATACTTACTATAAATAACAAATCTGTAACATTCCATTTTCTAATGAAAATGAAATCCCTTAAATATCATTTTCTTTTCTTTAGCACTAGTTGATGTTATCTACCTAATAATTTTACTATTACTGAAAGTTGTACAAAACAATAACTACTGCTACAGAATTGGTTAGAGAAAGTTGATTGCTTTTTAATAAACGATAAAGCAAACTCTTGTTTATCAAAAAAAAGAGGAAAAATAAAAAATTAAGAAACATAGATAGACAAAATATTTAAACTATTGAACCATTTAAAATAACCCTAAAAACCTTGCAAATATTCCAACTAAATATCAAACAGATTTAGGGTTAGGGTTATAATTATTGAATTAATACAACTCAAATGATAAAAAGTTATCCTATTCTTTTTGAAATACTTTTCAAACGGTTGAACCTTTTAATATTTAAGGAAAGAACCCTAAAACCGTTCCCCAATCTCCGAGCACAGAAAATAACGTACCTGGATTCATAATCTTCCTTACACTCGTCGTAGGGCTGTTGCCTCTGTTCATAATCTAAGAACGTCATTCTTACTATCTCCCTCATATTACAGCCACTAAGTTAAAAACCAATCAACTTTCTGTAACCACACTTTCAACTCGTTCAAGGAGTTGCAGTGGGTAATTTTGACGATTTCCGGTCTTGGGCAGTTTGACGTGATTAAACAGAACCCATTCAAGCATTAAATATATTTTCTGGCTTTAGTGGAAGCGTGGCAGGATAACAAGGATTGAATCCATGCAGATGAACGCTTGTGTATGTTGTTGGGCCATTGTCTTACACGTATTAATTTTATTGAAAATCACCACTTACCAGCCCAATGCATCCAAGATCATGGATAATGACAGTGGTCACCGTTGTCACTGGTTGGCAATGAAAAGGAATTCTCGTTAAGATATTATTTTTATTATTTTCAAAATGTTACCTTTTTTATTTTTATTTTTGTAGTTGTTGTGTCATTTAGTTAAGAGTTGCTTGAAGTAAATTATCAGGTAGGACTAATCATCTTTAAAATTATATTAAAGAATATATATTTTGTTGTGCGCTTTGAATTTGTAAATTATTTTTGTAATAGTTAATTGTGAATTGATATTTGCAAATATCTTTGGTGAAAATTTGAGGTAGAGAAATATTGTAAATCCCTTGAAGCAAGTCTGACAGGGTAAAAGAATTTTTGCATCATGGTGGCTTGTAGGCTTCTCATGCTATGCTCCCTTAACTCTTGTTTTTGTTTTGATATTGTCGATTTTCTAATCTTTTTTTTTGTGATTCTTGTGGAGTTATTTTTTATCTTCCAATCCTTTTTTTTCAGAATAGTATACTTTTAAATTATTAATGGAAATGTTCAATTCATAAAAAAAAATTATGAATTTTTGTAATAGCTAAATGTCTTTAAAACTTGTGCTATTTTTGTAACTTCTAATAAGAAAATTTTGACCCTTTTTACTTAATGTTTTAAATTTTTTAAAGCAATTTTTTCTAAATAATTCTAACAATTATGTAACAAAGTGACACATTTGTTAATAAATCAAATTAGATAATATACAATAAGAAAGAAATTTTATCTATATTTATTTAATTTCCAAGGATGTCTTGTTGTCTATTGGCATTTCCAAGTGTAGGCTATATGTATTTCTTTGAATAGACAAAAAAAATTAACAATCATCATTCAAGCATTCCAAAAAGTAGTATAATTTTAAAAATAGAAAAAAGGGGCAAGAGCTAACTAGGACAACAATACACGTGAGAAACATCATTTTATGAGGTTCCAATTTACCTTGAGGGAGTCCAAAGCATCCCCCAAGCCTCTCCATTAGTCATTGTGTGATCCTCATTTCCTCAATTACCTCTTTTTTGTTTGTTTTCTATTCATCATATTGTTCATAATTTCAACAACAATATTGAGGCTGTATTCAATTTTTCTAAACATTTCATTAAATTTTATAGTTTTTGTCTTGCTCTTCAATTCTTTCATGTTTACCATTGTCAACATATTCTTTACTTACAATATTCTCCTCCTAATCCTCATCTCCATTTGTTTAATCATCCTCCTCTCCATCCTAACTATCAACAATCTCCACTTTATTTAGGATTTTGTTAGTAGTAGAGGCTCTAATGATTCTCATCAATCTTCAACCACTCAGATTGCCAAAGTTACTTATCTTTTCTATATATTTCACATCATCCTCTCTAATGTCCACAATAATTTGAGGTTCAAAGGTTTTTTTTGGTCCCTTTTCGATTTCCTTGAATGAGATGCAATGTTTGACAATTGGGTTTTTCTCCTATTAGAAATAACCTTGAGTAGTTAAAAATGAAAATGAGGAATGTTTGACAACATTTAGGAATTCAACCCAACAGTAAGGTCAAGTGAATTATTTTTTTCTTTTCTATTTCTTTTTTAATCTTGGTTGAGAGTTACTAGGCTTGAATGAGAGGGGAAAGGTTGGGGAATAATAGACAATTGGAATTCAAAGATGGTGATAATAAAACCCTAGTGGGGCAAAGGTCGAAGCATGATTTCCAATTGTAATTTAAATATTGTCATAATAAAACCTTGGTGTAGAGGAGGATTGGCACTATTATCAACACAATTTTGAATTGACAAGAGTGGGTAGAAGGGGAGGCTAATAAGTTCACAATTTATCATGTGGTTAAGTACGGGAAATGGTATTTTTGAACTATAGTAAACCTCCCTTATAAGTTAATTTTTTTCATTACATAGAAACTAACATGATCCCAAGGAGGAGGCAACTTGATCCTATTGTAGTAATTTTGATGTCTTTGTATATTTTCTATTTCCTTGGAGAAGTTTTCAACAAATTATTTGTAATATTTATTCCTCCTCCTAGGGACATCCCACATAAGAGGGTTACTTTTTTGGTCATGGAGAAAAATTTCAAGCTGAAAAAGAAAAAAATTAAGCACCTTAAAATGAAGATTCCCCTTCATTCGAAGGTTTTTGTATGTTCACCAGAGCACCCACCTTCAAATGAACATGCATAAGCTAAGAGATTCATTTGAAGACCTTATTGGCCTCTTTCAATATTGTTTTAAGAGGCTTAATTCAAACCCCCCTTCATTCAAAAAGGTTTTGTTCATTTCAACCCACTTATTTTGCCATTGCCCTCCTCCATTTGTACTTTTTAATAAATTTTTGGCTTTCAATGCTTAAGTTGAGGATAAAAATGGAATCAACTTGACAAGCCCAATTTCAAGATCATATTCCTTAAAATGAGCTTTCTAAAAAGTATAGTTTGACCAATTTGTTTTTGAAAAATATTTGTGCAAATGGTATTGATGTTCTTGAAGTAGCAAAAAAAATGAATTCTAATACATACAAAAAAAAGTTACATTCCAAATAATACACCTATGTCTAAATTGCAATTGGTTTGACTTCAAAACTTACTTTAAACATATAAATCAATAAAATATTATGAAACCAAAACCAAATACACACCCTTGACATTGTAGTCACAAATCTAAATAATAAAAAAAAATAGAATTTAATCCTGCATAGAGAAAAGTCTATGTGATTTATAGTACAAATCACTATTTAATAATGGTGTTTATTGCCAAAAATTATTTATCAGAGGAAATGGTAAAAGAAATGAATTTTGACTCTAATATTTAGAGAAAATATACATTTACAATCTAGAGAAAAACTACCACAAATAAGTAGTTTGCATCTAGTTGGCCAAAACTAGTGATTTGTGACATTAGCTATTGAGTAACCTCAAATTGAACAAGCTCCCTATAGTGACCTAGCCATTCTCCCAAGAATTGTAAAACTTAATAGAGAGTTACTTATTGTGACCCCTCGATGATAGAATGAATTGAATGATCTCAAACTTATCAAATCTTCTCCATAATTGAGCCTCATTTTGTAGTGAATCACAACAGGAGGGTTCTATTATTTTGTTAGAGCCTCCCATTATCCTTTTAGATTTATAAACGTTCCAAGTAGGGAGACCAACAAACTCTAAAATAGTATTTTTGTCAAGCAAGGAGAGACCTTTTTTATTTCTTTTAGAGGTACCTATATTTTTCATTGGTACTCTTAGAAAATACTCTCCAACTTTTGTGCTACCCATAATATATAATCATGTTCCAGTTTTCCTTGTCATTAAAATATACTTGGGGTAATAAAGTTTGGTGGGAAGGGATTATGACTTAAACTCCATATGTTTGTAATGAAGATAAGTCTCACGTGTAGGCTACAACTACTTCTTCTATTGATTCTTTTCGATTAATGATTTCCTTGAAGGATGACAGTGAAGTTGCTTTTTTTCATTATTTACCAAAATTAAAATAAATAAATTCCCATGATACATAATCATAATTTAACCCATAATTATTTATGGCTTAGAGGAAATACTCATATCTCTCTCTTTATCATTAGCTACATCCCACAACCTTTGGTAAGATAATTTGTGGTTATTCCTATTTGGCTAAGCCAATAATGTCATCCTTTCGTTATTTATCCTCTTGTGTATATCATTTCTTTTTACTGTCTTTCAGTGTGAACCTATTTTGAACTATTTTCCCCTTAATGTGTGTGTCAAGGCATCACAAGTTATCTTAGTGATCTTCTCTTTTAGCATTATGGTGGAGCGCTAGGGTAACATGTTGCTTGCATAGTCCTCAATAAAAATGGTATTATATAATTCTTGGTTTTTATTTCCTTATTTTCACCACATGACTGATTTTCATTTTCTTTTCCACCACATGGTCATTTCTCAGTATCCCTTCTAATGTTGTCACTTTTAACTTTATTTCTAAATGAAAGAAGGCCACATGGAAACTCTTCCGCATTCCTATTGCTTGTCCTAGCAAATTCATCTTGGGCCATAACTTGGCATCTAATAGTTTTATTATCTTGCAAAATTTCATTTACAATAGTTCCTTTGATTTTAGGGGGAAGATATTTTAAAGATCTATAGGTCCAGTCTCTATAATTTAGGCTCCATTAACAAACCACATCAATTACCATGTTCCATTCTTGATGTATCTGTTGGATTTTGTATTGACCATATCTCCTTTATATATGTTTTCTATTGTGATGTCATCAATTGTAACTCTGTACAGTTTTACACTACTTTTCTATCATTTCCTTAGTTTGTTTTCTCTTAGCTCTTCTCCAAGCCTATTATTGACCTTTATAGTGAAAAATTGATGTTATATGTATGCATGGTGATCTGAACCCTTGTCTAGAGTAGAGTACACCTCATCCCAAAAAAAATCACCTTAATTTGAGTGGAAGAGAGCATTTAGGGCATCCTTGTTTCTCAAAACAAAGCCAAAATTTGAATATGTTGGTTCCCTATTCCTTCTAGTTGGTTCCCAAACTCCATGTCTCAATATGACCATTGTTGGTTGGCCTAATTTATAAAATACCTTGAGAACCCTATATAAGAGCATTCTTTCATTCAAGCATTCCAATCATGAGAATTCATTGAGTATCAAGATGACATTTCATCCCACTATATCCTTCAAGGTATTCTTCAGATAGAGACATTATGTATCAAAAAAATACAATCTTCATGCAAGAATGTATTTATGATTGAGTCATTTACATCCTATCATGTCATTTTGTTTTATTTCATCACCGCTTATGATCACATTCAAAGAGCATTGCATCATCAACCTTCATCAAATTCAACATGCTTAAGGTATAATGTCCATAATTTTACTTCAGCATTTCCAAGTCAAATTCAATTCAATTATAGGGTTAAATCATAGCCTAGGGTTTGATATAGACAAAAACTATCACCAACACCAATTTTTATCCTTTGTGTGTGAATTTTATAGATTCAACTAAGACACAAATCATTTTGTAGAGGCAAAAATTGGAGGACAAGGTTGCCTTGAGAAAATTTGTTTGATAATTTTTTTGATGAAACTTTGGGGAAACACTAAAAACAACATCTCAATCATAGTAGGAATTTTTTTTTCTACATACAACAATCTCAGAGCAGTGGCACCCTGAGAAAAATTGACCTACACTTTTGAGTCCATATTTCAGGCACAAGTTCCTCTTTTCTTCCTCTTTCCAAATATGTACTTATTTTACATCTTTATCCCTATATCTTTCATTTAATTTATATCTTTCCATAGTTCATTTTCAACTCAAACAAAGAGTTGGATATATATGTCAATAGAATTCAACCCCTCTTGAAATATTTATGATTGAATCTATTGGCATCATCCATATTTAATGTAGTAAGAGTGATAAGTAGGATCATTCCTTGTTTTAATTAACTAATTTGATTCATTCTAAGAAAGGATTTAAAGAAAAAGTGATTGATTTCATGAGTAGATATGAACATTTAGATTCAAAAATTACTTATCGAGTGCCTAATGGTGATGTTCAAAGAATTTTCATTAATAATTTGTAAAGAAATATTAGAGGTAAGATTTTTTTTTCTTACTTTACATCTTTTAAACATTTATACATACTACTTCATAGTTATCAACTTCGAGTCAGTCAATTTGAATCTTCTTCATCAATGGTTTTAGTTGATAAGAATGAAGATGCTCAACATCAATCATTTCAAAAGTTAAGAAACAAAACAATAATTTTATTAAGATCAATAAAAATTCCTCCAATAGTATTGATACACAAGTGACAACAACAACCTCAGGTGTGGCCCCTTTATCATATATCTTTAAATGTCATAATTTTACTCATCTTTGAAAATCATGGTGCATAGTATCATGTTTAAATGAATTAATGCTAATGTGATGAAGCCTTGTCCCATCAAACCTATCTACCCCTCCAAGCCCTTGGAAGCTTCCTTTAATCCTAAAGCCTTTTGCCAATACCTTTGTCAGCTTGGCTATGATATTGAGAAGTGTTATAGATTGAAGAATGTGATTCAAGATCTAATTGATTCCAACAATATACCTATAGAAAGTGTGAATGATAAAGAAATAAAGTTTGATTGACTTTCCATTTTATGTTATAGATTCATTATGATTAGTTTTGGTTCGTCTAATTTAAAGGAAAAATATCAATTTCTCATTCAAAACAAAAAATAGAAAGATAAATTAAAAATATTATTTTAATTCTCTATTATAAATCGAATCCTCATAATAAATAAAATGAGATAATCTTATCTAGAACTATAAAATATAAATCAAACCTAAACTCCAAATTTTAATGTACTGTTCTAATTCAAAATTGATGGATTAAAATAAGATTAGCTATTTCAATTATAAAAATATCAAATTTAATTTACCAAAGAGAAAAAATTAATTAAATAAATAAACATTAATTTTTGTCTAGATAAAAACATCAATATTATAAAAGAAATGAAAAATATTTTTGAATCCCATTTATTACTAATAAGAATTTAATTTTAAGTCCTTAAATCAAATAAAAAACAGAATATTTTTCACAAAAATAGCTACAAGAACAAGGAAAATGACCGAGATAGAAATACAACAAAAATAGAGCCATACATTTTCAATATAAAAATTAGTGGAAGTATTGAAAGAGATTGACCTCTAGATTTGCACAATAGTGACAACTAGAAAAAAGTAAGCCGAGTTTTCCCAGAAATATTACAAAGCCCACCAAAGAATTTTTATTTATAATAATTAATGCATTTAAATTCTAGGTGTGTGTTGCCTCTAATCTAAACCCATTTAGATGAATGCATTTATGCCGTAACACAATATTTAATTAAAAATATATATACTTTTGTAAAAAGTCTTCTAACACCAAGGAGGAAAAAAGAAGAAGCAACCTCATTAGGTTTATGTGACACTAACGAAACACACCTCCAATAATATCTTAACACCTTACTTGGAAACCATTTTCCTTTTGATTCAAACAATTTTCAAATATTTTGACTCTTTGACTTCAACTTCTTAGCATTTTTCACCTTGTAATCAAAGGCATTTTCACCCAAATTTGACATCTTTAATATTTCATTAAAAAATATATTTTTGACCAACAAACAACAATTACCTTTTTATATCAATGGGTGGATTGGTGATTTTTTGATCTTTAACACCTACAGGTTTTCTTCAAATGAACAACGAATCCTTCAACTTCAAATACAACAAACTCCTCCTTCCGCCTTGACTAGAGATACCTTTGCTTTCATTAGCAATCTTTTGAATAGTCAACTCTCCTCCTTCTGCCTTAACTAGCGATACCTTTGCTTTCATTAGCAATCTTTTGAATAGTCGACTTTGGCTGCAGCTTTCTTTTCTTTAGGTAGTCAACAAGCTTTCTATTGTGATATGCCTTGGGTCAATAATAGGTAGAAAAACACCTCAACAACTTTGACTTCTATTGCAAGATTCTCAATAAGAATCTATTATGTATGGCCTCTTTCAATAGTAGTGTATGATCTCTTTCAATAGAGATTTGACTTTCGGTTGAATTTTCTATGACCTCCTTTCAACTACTAGACTTTGAACAAATACACCTCTGATGGTGCTAAATCATTCTCCTAGATTTGGTCTAAGACATATGAATCACTCTTCTGGCTAAAACATCAGGTCTAATACCACATGATGGAACATGAGAGCTAATAAACCAAATTTAAATAGAAGAAACAAACAAATATTTATTATGTTAAGCAGAACAAGACATTATAGTATTGTCTAGCTAAGATTCAAGTCACTCCACAAACAACATTATTACATCCAAACTTAAACTTCATATATTATTTTTCAAACCATCTTAGAAAACCAGATAATAAGCTTTACTACTTCACATACATATTTCTATAAAAACTTCCCTTGTTTTTTACTGCAACTATACTTCTAGACTCTTCTATCAATTTCTAGTAAGTAGGGAAAAGCAAAAAACATTAAATATCAGTCATGCATATTGTACGTTGGTCAGGTTGGAAGATTCAATGGAAAATCCATTCAAATCTAATAAAATTGGTTTTAATGCTATTGCAGATGGACACGTCTATTCTGGCTCCAAAAGTGACATGTCATACCAATGACATGCATCAACATACATGTTCGAGACATGCATACCATGCCAATTTGGTGCAGCCACTGGACCCACAGAAAATGACATGGACTTGTCCTGGACTTGCCAATTTTAAATGTTGGGGCCCACACAAAACTACGTGGACATTATCGGAGGACGACAGATCCTGGGCCATAGCTCATGACGGTGTGTTGGGCATAACACGCACATTAAAAGCCATGAAAAACAAACAACATGCGACAACTATAGATGACCGTGTTCGGATGGCAAAATGACGGGAAAAAGAGGGCATGGGCTTCCAAAACGTGCTGGCTCCCTCAAAAACCTCTCGTACGTGTTAGTGACATGTGGCTTAGTCCTTAGTCAATCGCAGTCGTTCATTGAAAAATTGACGATGTACAACATGCCACTAACACACGTGTTAGTCAAACCATACTACACATCCCCGTACCTTCATTTTAGAATACCTCGTGCCATTTTCTACCTCATGTGGAAAAAAGGAGGACTAATGCGCGATTAAAGCAAGTTTCCTCATTATTGGGCATCCTCATTGTTGAAGTCTTCTACTATTGTTGAAGGGAAAGAAGGGCTTGAAGAAGGAGGCTGCAAGTTATTGTTGAAGGGAAAGAAGGGCTTGAAGAAGGAGGTTGCGAGTTATTGTTGAAGGGAAGGCTACGTTGTTGAAGGAGGCTTCATTTTTCAAGGTTGTCAGGTATGTGGTCAAGTCATTTTTTTTTTTTTTATATTCTGGGTTTCAATTCTTTGTTTTCGTTTCTTATTTTTCTTTATATGTAGTGGGGAAATTTTCTTGTTTTTCTTTACATGTAGTGGGAAAATTTTCTTGTTTTGCTTTATATGTATAGGGAAATTATTCTTGTCTTGGAGGTAGAATCGTCTGAAAATTTACTTTTCTAACCATTGCGTTAGGGTTAGATATCGTCGGGATGCGTGTTTGTTGGCTCCAAAAATCTATGGTAGTAGCCATGGTAAAATGTGCGACTAACATGCGTGTTAGTCTAATCGTACTGCCATTTTGGAGCTAGAATAGACACGTCTGCCGCATTTGGGTTAGAATTGGTGTTAGGTTTTTTCTTTGTGGCCTACATCTATTTGGTCAGTCACATCTAGGTGAAGCTATTCAGACTTTCTTTTCACTACAACCTTCACCAATGGACATTTCCAATATTGCACTTTTCGGTATGAGTCTTATCGATAGCCTCATCGATTATTGGCAAGACAATTTTATGCTTTTGCTGCTTATGTTCACTATACCGATGAGCCTTATTAGTATATGCTTCTTCAATATAACTATCATTGACTTCATAATATAATAAGCAAGAATGATGTCTATAGGTCCGACCTTGGATATCCATGCATTGTTATCGGTATATGATACATTGATCAACAACTAGTATATGTTGCGTGTTTTTATCAGGGTGACTTATCCCGATAGTGTAACTTTCCATTATTTGTAATTTTTACTTCCATAATCAAGAAGGAACTTCTTCCATCCATAAGGGGGTGCTTTTTCTCATTATGCTTCCTAAGATGTGCACTCATCTATTCTGGCTCCAAAACCATAGTAAGGATTTACTAGAATAGCCTCACGTGTGTTAGTCGCACAATAGCTACGGCCATGCGGACTGCGTTGTACGGATTGATTAGCACGCGTGTTAGTCATGCAATTTACATCGTCAATTTTGTAATTAACAGTTGCGATTGACTAACCTGTCACTAACATGCTGTGTGAAAGGCCGATTTTGGAGCTGCAGCTGAACGTGTCTATTCTGGCTCCAAAAAGATAGTACGGATTGACTAACACATGTGTTAGTCTTGCGTGCGTGTATTCTGGTTCAAAAATGATAGTATGGATTTACTAACACGTACATTAGTAGAGCGTTTTACTTCATGGATTTTGCAATTAATGGTTTTGATTGACTAACCTGTCCCTAACACGCTGTATGAAAGGTCCGCTTTGGAGCGGGAGCACCTATTGTACAACGTGTTAGCATTTTGTTAGTCAATCTCTACCCGTTGATTGCAAAATCGATGGTGTAAAACGTGTGACTAACAGGCATGTTAGTCATTGCGTACTACCGTTTTGGAGCGGTCATGTGTGAAAGCGCATAACGCGCCTTGTTAGTCGATTTTATTAGCTATGTGCATAATATGAATCCAAGGTCTTTGTAGGATAGCATGATATGGATATGTGTAAGTGTACAAAAATGTCCACAGACTATAGTGCAGAAACTTAGATTCTAGAATAACATGGAACATGTGGTAGATGAACTTAGATATTAGAAAGCACTAAAAATTAAGGCATAAGTTGATAAAAATTCAAATACTTTATAGAGGTCACTGTTAGTCTGACAGATTTGCATGTCCATTCTGGAATCATAGGTATCTCAATTTCAAATATGGAGGCCAACTTTTCTTTAGAGACAAGCAAAACACAGGTCGCATTTTGGGGATGAATAAGCGATGATAGGTTGATGGATCTGTTTATCTATAAAGACATCGCATTCCTTTCCACGGTGAAGTTGATCCTTGGACATGAGTATGTAGATGGTGGATGGAAGTACATAACGAATGTAGACATAGTGTCTCTGTTTATGGCATGGTGTTTGGAGCTCTGACCTGTTCTAAAAGTCAGAGAAATCATGAACAAGTGTGTCAAGAAGGAATGGCTAGGCAGAATGGAAGCTTTATTAGGTTTGGAATGAGAGATGGACAACTTTGAAAGTGTGGATGGAGCATGGATTCAGGTGAGTGAATTCACTCCTCCCTTGTGATCTCTCTTTCTCTGGAGTGCCACATTCGATAAAGAGGCCAGAAGAAGTGTAGCACATACTAGAATGTATGGTATTGTGCAATACCTTGAGATAGTCGATGTCTGGAAAGCATGTGTGGAGATGACAAAATGGGGACCTTGGTCGGAATATAGAGCACTTGTGCAACAAATGGTTCCTGCACGCACAAAACGACGGGGTCGACCTTGTGGAAGAGGAACAACTAAGAAGGGTTGTGTGCTGCAGTTCAGTGAAGGCTTCAGCAGGGAGACAAAAATGAACCAAGTTAGGAACATGGAATTACTGGATGTGGAAGAGGGCACGGTCACTATTCACCTGGAGTAATGAGATGGCACATACAACCTTTTTTGAAGCAAGGACTGTGTTTGTTTTTTTAAATGTTTTCGAATGTGTTATGTATGGACCATTATGTATACCGGCTTCGATGGTCTTGTCGGCTAGACATGGAGGTTTATCTTTTAGAATGTAAACATTTTTAGAATTAATATAAAATATAGCTTTACCGGACAAAAATAAATATTGTTGATACCAACTGATTCTCTTATCTTCCCTGTTTTGAAATTGTTGTTAACATTTCATTATATATGGTGAAATTTTTATTTTTTTTTAATTTTATGTGCATGAAATTGTTCTATAACATCAAAGTCAAGCATTTCAATATATATGACTATAAATAAAATTAAATTATTGTAGCACAATTGAGTTTCTATTATGGCTTAGTAAGAAATTGGAGGATTTCAATATATATGGTGGAAAAAAGCTGATAACCTTATCTTCCTCTTCTATGTTTGGCTTTGTCTCCCTCATCGGGATCGGTGTAACCCAAAACTCCTCTCACCGATGATTTGAGTTATCCTGATGACTTAGTATTTCTACCTTTCGGTATTACCTCATCAGAGTAAGTTATGTCGATGATACCACCTTTGTCGTCTAGCCCATCGCGTATCGGAGTAGCGTGGAATGAAATTCTTTGATGACCCTGTTGGTCACTGAGTCACGATGGGTAAAAGGACTTGCATCTTCCCATCGTGGTCTCATGACCACCGTTGATTTTCCTTGGACCTAACCACAGTTTAAAGTGCTTTTTCCTCTTCATACTTTCTAGGCCCACCATTCAGTCACTGATTCGCGAAGAGTAAAAGGACTAGCAACCCTTCATCGTGGTCTAGTGACAATCATCAAATCAAGTCCTTACCGCTCCTACTTTAAGATACCTTCATCACTTAACTGCCAGCGCTGGATCTCTGACTAGCCCCACCAGTAGCGGCTTGTCATTGAGTCGCAATGGGTATTCAACGTGCAACTTCCCATTGCGGTATAACGACCGTTGTTGGATCAAAACATATCTGCCCGAATTTTAAGAACCCGATGCATACGTTAGAAAACCATACTTAGACTTAGGAAAATTAAAGATATCCAACTTAAAAGATGAAACCCACCTAGACTTAAAACTCAAATGACCCCTTTTCAACGACATAAAGATCCTTCTGGTTAAGTGGAGAAAAAGGTAATGGACAAATAGATTTTCTTTAGAGACAATAAAACATGAAAGATTTTTATCAAATGTTCTCAAAATTATTAAACCCAAAATTCATAATTCATGGACAGATTGTTGCGGCAGTATGAATTGACTAACACGTGTGTTAGTTGCGCATTTTACACTGTCAATTTTGCAATAAATGATTGCGATTTACTAACTTGTCGCTAACACCCTGTACGAAAGGTCCATTTTGGAGTTAGAATAGATGCAGCCCGACTATTTTGGCTCCAAAATAGACCTTTCGTACAATATGATAGCGACATGTTAGTCAATCCTAGCCATTTATCACAAATTCGACGGTTTAAAACGTGCGACTAACACGCGTGTTAGTCAAACTGCTCGTGAACCCTTACTCAAGCGAAGAGCAATACAAATTTGTAAACACACCGCAAACCTGCACCAAAAGAAATTACAAACACCTCTTGAGCAATAAAATAACGTACACTAAACCACTATGAAAGAATAGTGGCAAGGTCAATCCATTTGGTATAGACTGCTGCTACAAAAAATGAAAAAATTACAAGGTAAAATATGGAAATTGTCTTCAAAATATATTCAAACTTCCTCACAAATGTTCCAACCCATGTAGAATCATTCTCAGAGCATTTTATATGCCAGTTTGGTCATAATAAACTCTTCATCAGTTGACTAACCACCGATTTGCTAAAAAATTGCAAAGTTTCTTAAAAAGTTGCAAAAAGTTGTCAAGCAACAATGACAACTTTTGCTCAAATGTGCATTTTTGTCTTTTATGCATTTTTACTTATACTGAACCTCCTAGCATGACTTCCTAACATTAAATTGACATTCCTAAATTCCTAATCAGACTTTATAAGTCATTTTAGATCATAATGCAAATTTAAGCCATTTTAGGCTTACAAGGGCTCATAGGCCAAATTTGAGAAAAGTAACAACCTAGGTGATAATCATCCTTCAAATGACTATCAAACACACATGTGGAGATTTGAGTATTCCATTATTCAAACACATAATCCAAAATATGGATCATCACCTCAAAATGTGGAAAATGCATAAAAAATGGTTAAGAGCTAGGTGCTCCTGCACCAATGGGTGCTTACCTATTTCAAGAACTTTGGATATTCAAAATTATACATTATGATTGTAATTAAATGTTAGACTATGTAAACACAAATTTAGAGATAGACTCATTTAATAGTATTTGGAAACCTTGGTAAATAGTTTCCTAACACCTCACTTGGTATGATGAATCTCCTTAGCATGGTCTTAATTTCGCTACTCTTCCATTTGGTGGAACAAGCTATTTTAGTATAAGGAATGCCCTTTATGTCGATGAATGTGGATTGAGAATGGGAGCTTCATTTTAGATAGAGGTAGGCCATACCTTAGTGGAAGGACAAACCGGAGACCTCTATTTTTTCATGCGCTTTGGCAGATTGGTGTCAGGCCAGTTAGATAAAGTACGTATGAGCAGGGACTTGACAAGTTCTCATAATAGTAAAGATATGCTGTTCGGATGAACCTTGATTGGAATTTTGGCGTGTTCTGGTCTCTAGACTTCTCTAGAAAGTTTGAAACTTTATATAAGGAATGGTTCAGATTGCAGTCTTAAGCTTGGAACTATCGATTTGAATCGATGGTGCATCATGTTGGTCTCAGTTGCCTGTGTAGAGAGGAATCGATCCAGGCCCAATGCAACTGGCTATTTCAAGAAAATGATGTGCTCTGGAATTATGTATGGTGGGTGGCTAATGGTATATTGGGTGCTAATCAACACTGGTGTCATGGGTTTGTTTATGAGGTTGTCATTTTCCCTATGGTTGACATATTCGATTCAAAGGAAGTGACCATACAGAGGATTGACGGCTTTGTCTTCTCATCTGATGGACAGGCCCTGGCAAATGCCATTCTAGAGTTGGATTCTGATTGTTGGGTAAGCACCCTTGGGACCTATTTTAACCACACCAACTACATCTCCTTTGAATCGGAGGAGTTAGACACTAAAGATGAGGAAATTTCCCCAAAAAAGGTAGCATGGGAGAGGAGGAAGAACTTCATCTAGGAGGTGTGGGAGGTGTTTAGGGTAGGGGTGAGGAATGGGAATTTGGATCCCTTCCACAAACTACTCAAGTCCGATGATAACTGGCTCTCGGCACCAGCCACTGTCAAATTAATGGAGATTAGAGAGAACATGGCTGTCATACTCCAATATATTGGGTATTAGTTTTGTTGTTTATCTACAATTTCCTGTTTTGCATATGTCACTTGAAACTACACTTCTATGACACTATTGCAGACAATAGGAATAATTTTATAAAATTAGCAGTAGCACTATTTTAGGTACTTACCCACTATGTTATAAAACATCTTGTTATGGTAAATAGGAAAAAGCATCAGCTGACACTATGTTAGAAACGACTCACCATTATAGGTGCATGGAGCGCCTTTGATGGTCATTTTGTAGCCAATATTTTGATGTTTAAAGATGTCATTTTCATCTACATGTATTGATGACGGATGGTGGATATTACAATTTGTAAAGAACCAATGCTTCTTACACTTCATGCTGCCAATTTCTTAACACAATGTTTGTTAAGTATTGATGTAGTCAAATACAAATTTTCTGTCACATGAAGTATTGATCTATAGTTGTTAGTTTTTCCTATTCTGTACTTTAATATTGCTTCAATCTCTCTATTAGCTTCAAAATGTTATGCAAAATCATTATACCGACTCATCATATATGGATTTGATGGATTAGAAGCATTTACCCAATTGAAATCCTCCTATGGTTTGCCTTGTACGAACACCAATCTACCCATTCTTTGCATTTAATAATGGCGAGTTTAGGGTTTCGCAATCAGATTTCACGACGGCTAATCGACATAACTTTTTCGATAATTCAATTATGTGGCGCCACCCGTCCTTTAGTCGGCATAGGTCTTACTGATCACTTTGCCTCCTAGCTAGGTTCTACTTTCACCTTTATATCACATCGGCGTAGGTCATTCTGATACATCCTCCTTTTATTCCTTTGTGGTGTTATCAGTGTTTTGGATGTTGTTGGAAGTTTTTCTTGGTATCCTTAATTTTTCAAATTTTGGATTTAATCCCTTTCAAAATATTAGAAAATAAAAACCTTTGTGTTGCATTATTTCCAAATCACTTCTATTTGCCTGTTGCTTTTTTCACTTAAGTGGAAGGGTCACCGTGTCGTCGAAAGGGGCCTTTTTGAGTTCTAGGTTTGGATGGGTTTTAATTAAATTTGAAATATTTCATAGTTTCCTAAAGTCCTAAGTATTTTCCTTTATGTATGCATCGGGTTCTTAAAGGCCGGATAAGTTTCTTTTGATCTAACGGTTGTCGTGACACCGCAATGGGAAGTTGCATGTTGAATATTCATCACGACCCAACGACAAGCCACTAGAGGCCAGGTTGGTCAAATAGTTAATCCATACAGTTAATGGAAACAACTAGTGGTGACGGTTTAGTGGTGACGGCTAAGTAACGAAGGACCTTAAGGATCGAACGGTTAGCTGATGATCGAATGGTTGTCACTAGACCTCTATGAAGAGATTCTCCTCCTTTACTCTTCATGGATTAGCAATTGAATGGTGGGCCAGACCAATGTGACAAAGTCCAGAGGAAATAAACAAAGGGAAGATGCTTGACCTTTACCCATCGTGGATCAGCGACAAAGAGCAGGCAAGTGACGAAATGATGGGCCCATTTTGAAAGATAAAGTGATTAAAGGGAGCGTTGAATCCACATGATCTAACGGTTCTTGGTAGACTATGATAGGAAGATGATCAACCTTTACTCATTGTGGATCAGCGACTGAAGGGAAAAATACTCAAAAGAAACCCTTTTGGTCCATTGGAGCCAAAATTTGAAATTTTAAAAAATTAATTGCAAAAGTGCGCAACCTTATTGATGATAATTAATGCTCAGTTGTCGCTAAGGTGCCTCCATAAGACATTGTTTTGAAATTCAAATTGCAAAAAGCTATCAAGAGGATTAGCAAAGGCTAGGTGTGTGGTTTTTGTGACTTCTCAGGCAATAAGTAAGTTTTTCTGCGACTGTGCTTTGAAATACCTGTTTGTCTGACATTGTTTGGTGCTGGAAATTTAGAAGGGGTTATTTGAATAACAATTGAAGTGATGATAGCTTTAGATTGATAAAATGGCTCCGTGAAGAGAATTTAAGGGAAAGATAGATTACCAAGAGAGGGTTATTTGTGATGACTTTCTCGAACAATTGCTTCAATCCACAAATAGTGCAACCAAGATAAAGGAACTTGTGCCCAAATCTCCCTGCTCGTGGATTGGTGATGGTTTATATGACAAGTGATTTTGGCTAAGAGATCGCCAGATAGGCATGACAGGTTTAGGTCTATTCAGGGTAGGGTTTGGCCAATGAAATACACCTGGTCTTATAAATAATATATGGGAATTAGATGTTGGGAAACTGGTGGTCCCTGGAGTTTTCATGGACATTGATTTGTTGACCTAGATTGCAAAATGTTATGACCCTATCACTAGGACTGTGAGGAATGTAAACGCCCCCCCCCCCTAATTGAAATCACTAATGATAAAAGTTTAGAAGGGTATTTCAGCTGAATGAAGCCTCAAGTTATTTAGAACCCATTGATTTTGAAATGCTCAAAAAGGTATATGATGCTAAGAAGGATTATATTAGGAATGGGCCTTTGAAGGATTTTTTTGCAAAGATATGAGGGTTAAGATTGGTAGGCCCTAGCACAATGGAGCCTTTCCCTATGAATTTATTCACTTTAAGGGCTAAGGGTGTATATTGGTCTCTATGTCAAATTTTCAGGGAAGATGCAGAGAATGCCATGCCAACTCATTATATACTTATGATGGCACAAATTTTGAACCCGTCCTTAGTAGTAGCATATGATTTTGCACCTTATCTTGCAGATGCCATTCATGAGGGTTTAATTCGGATAAATAATGTTAAAGTGGATAGACCTTTTAGCTGGTATTCCATGTTGATGCATATGTTCTTGTTTAAAGGTGTGGAATATTTTAGAAAAGATATGGACCTACTAAGAGAAAGAGATGGTGAAGACATGCTAGTTCATTTATGGATTGCAGATCTATCTTGGGATAGAGAAGATGCTAGCTATCTGAAATTTGATAGATGCTTTGCATCTAAGCTTAGAATTCTTTGGTGTCAAGAGAACCCTAGGATCCCAAAGGTTCTCCTTGAATTCATCATACCTAAGGAGTTTGTAGAGAGCATCAAGAGTGTGCACAATTGGGGTGACATAATCTTATATCTCATTTCCATTGTTTTTAGAGTATATGGTTTCAGTGGAACCCCATATTTTCTCCCCTATTAGGTCCCTTTGAAGATTGGTATTACTGAGATTATGAGGCAAATTGGAGGCCTACAAGAAGCAGAGCTAACGAATAAAGGAAGAGGGACAATCTTCCCAATAGTCATGATGGCACATCAATTTGTAGTCACCAAAGGTGGTTGGCTACATTTTAAGAAGTTCCTTCAACCATACAAATTGTCAACGATAGTGGCTAGGTTTTATGATCCTGAAGACTTCTTCAATGGTATGTTTAGGAAGAAAGTCAGGTGCGGTGGCAAAATTCATCAATTTCACTTCCCTAAAGATCTGATAAGAAATGAATTTAATTTTGATGAGCAGGAAGTAAAAAAGGAAAAATGGTTGGCTTACAAGAAGACTCTTGATTTTGTCCAATTCTTTGACAAGAATTATGATCCTTTGAAAATATTTCACCCATTTGAGGAGAGGATCAATTATTTGATAGGATACTTTGAAGATGCAATGCATACTCTAAATGAGAAGAAGGATGATGTAATGAAGGAAGAACCTGAGAAAGCCAAGCTTGTCTTGACTAAGGCCATTTTGGCCAAAGTCATCCCCCTGTAGAGTATGTAATGTATAAGAAATTGAGATATAATGTGGTAATGCCTAGGAGGGATGAAACTTCTAGGTCAAAGGGAAAGAGGCTAATGGAGGATGTCCTTCAGTCACAACCTTCCCCAAAAAGGCAGATGTTGGAAAAAGAGGCATAGTCAAGTGAATCCCTATATTCTCCTTCTCAATCCCCATTATTTATAGGTGATGAGCAGGCAGTAGTTGAGCAATTACTGCAACTAGGAAGCTTAGGGGAGATTGCATGTACATATGGATAATTGCAAGAAGGGATGCTAGAAGAGCCAGCAGGTGCCAAAATGGACCTGACTGTTGAAGAATTTGTAGGTAGAGAAATGGATCTTTTCATTAAGAAGGCCAGTGATGAATTTTTGGCTGATAATAGTTTTGTAAAGACCTGAGCCTTTCTGCAATTTGTTTGGCGAAGGCATATAGGGCAGTTTAAAGAAAGGTGTGAAAAGGGGAAAGTTGAACAACCCCATAAGGATACATCTGTTGTTGAAGAAGAAATAAAGTAGGAAATAGTGAAAGAGTTTAGAGAAATTACCCCTGAGGAAGGGAGAAAATTGATTGCAGATGTTGGAGTGCTAATTCTCCCAGAATGGGACATAGCCGATGCAATAGTTTTTGATGCAGTAAGGAAGGAGACCAAGACTTTAGAGGGAATGAATTACAGTAATGACCATGTAGCCCTTGTAATGTGGTCACTTAAAAGAGAGGAAAATAAAAGGAGAGATTTCTCCGAATCTCATTACTCAGGGGGCATGATTGTGAAAAGAGTCAGAGACACAGGGGTATTAGAAGCTACTAGCAAGACCTTAGAGTCTGCTAAATTTGGGATGGCAGTGACTAAAAAAGAGGCCAAGGAGAAAGCAGATCTCCAGGTGAAATTAGAGGTAGTCCTAAAGGATTATAA